>NC_089624.1:1803721-2104341 GCF_039881205.1 Euwallacea similis
TGGCGAGTCCGTAGACCTCGTCTTCGACTCGGCCTACAAACTTTCCGCTCATGCGCACGATACTTTATCTAGCACAATTTATTTTGTCTCTTAATTATATTGCAAATTGAAGTTAGTTAAATTATAAATTGAACAGCCTCACTTGACAGCCCTTCGGCATTTACCCTAATCCATTAAAAAATAACAATAATTAAAAACAAGGTAACTACGATTAGCTGATAGCTGTTAGGAAATAACATTCTGTAACTAGTGATGAGATGCATTTTTTCTGCAACTAATATAACGTTGGGAATGAGTTATTTCTGACGTAGTATTGGAGGAAAATTATTGATTCTACAGGGTAGCAATGAGAAAAGTACAAGGCTTAGTACCAGGTGGTAGAGTTAGGAATTCCACGACCAACCTCTGCTAATACGAACGTCCCTAGAGTTACCAAAAATTACTTTTTTTAATTCGAAACTGGCACATAAATAAGTAATAGTATAGATTAAAATAGCTAAAAAAATCCATCTCCAGCTATGCTTCCAAAAGATCCTAAATCTCCCTAAGCATCCTCTTACATAAACAATGTAGCGTGGCGCTTATTTTTTCTATGCTTTTTTAGTATGGGCGGCTTTTTTGAAGGATTTAAGGGCTTACCGTTCGCTTCTGTCCCTTATTTACTCCCACTAAAAAAATAACAAAAGGGAATTATGAACGGTCTTGGATTTAATCGTATCAGTCTACAGGAAGCTTCGAAGTTGTCACGCTATAAAGACATGTTGATAGTTTACGGTTCCGAGGCAGGTAGCAGTTCAAGTAAAAAAAAAACAGACAAAGCACAGAATCAAAAAGGTAATTTAAAAAAAAATAAGAATTTAGTTTTCTCTATTAAACAACTTGTAAGAGTTTGACAACATTGGTTGGAAAAACCTAGTATGTATCAGTTTTTTTTTAGTTGCGAAGTTTGTTCCCTGAGACATCGTTGTCTTTGTATTTGCATTATTGTGCGAAGTCATTGTCCACAATAATACACGAATATAACATATTTTTTACAAGTGAATGTCTAAAAAATCTGATACATATCTAAATGATGAGCTTTTTTAAATTTTTTAAATAATTTTTTTAATAACTTTTAAAAATGTTTTTATTATTTAAAAATTTTCTTTTGTTTTTCGATACTACTGTTCCCAGTGTATCCGCAGTGCTGGACACTCAACTTGTCCCAAGAAACCTTACCCAATTATTAGCAGATCGTATACTTTCCAGTCCATTTCCGTAAATGCCATTTAAACACTCCTTCCCACGATAAGATCAAATACCAAAATGGACATTGACAATGAAAAACGTTTTGAAGCCGCCGGTCTTAAGTGAAATGTAAATCCCTTAATAACCTTCTTTATACCCAGATTTGCGCAAACAGTATACAGAGTGTCCTTACTAAATCGCACAAGAACAGATAGGTGTCAAAAAAATTTAATGCGCAAGCCGGATTTGGTTATTCGTTGATGCACCCTGTATGAGGATACAGGTACAGGTGTCACTGAAACTGTGAGCTATCGTTTAAGGGATACTTGGAATTGACCTTATCTTTGTTCAATATGTGGCAGGTAGCTGGACGATATTGATCTCTATAGTGTAATATATCAGGCAGGTAGCAACGCCGAGCTGCCTCTAGAAAACGTCACGTTGCAAAATTTCTCATAGATTTTACTATAAATTACCGTGACTCTTTTTGTCAAACAGGTGCTGTTTGATTGAATGAAATATTCACTGAACAAACAACGACCCTCGAAAATCCAATATTGAAATCCTCCTACAAAAGAACAACTATTTAAGAAGTTTAAACTACAGGGGTGTTTTATTGCAATCGCGGAGATATTTTGATTTCAATTAAATGGTTTTATTGAATCGAGCCCCCTCGCAGGAATGCCATTATCAACCCCTGTGCGATGGGGCGACATTTCAAAGGGGTGGACCGTAAACGGAGCCGGTTTAGATATCCAACTGGCCGGACTGATCCAAGAGGTTTTCTGTAAATTTAATTTAAACCTAATTTTATTATTTAATTTTATTGTTAGGGATAAACTGGTGAAAGCCTATAGCTCAGAGAAGAAAAGAAACAAATTAGCCGTATAAGTTGTAAAACGTATCAAATTGTTTCGAGCGTGCAGTAAATTTCCATTATCGCACGTATTTTCAAGATGAAAGAAGCATTCTACCGCATCTTACGAGTGCGAAAAGTGACTTTTCGCATGCGTACAGGATAATACAAAGTAGTTGTCCCTCTGAACCATGGAGACTAAGAAATGAACACTGTTATAGAGGGCGTTCTATGAACATTGACACAATTTAGGACAGCGGATTAGAAGATCAAAAAATATAGCGATTATAGGCTTATAGGAACATTGATCTATTTTATTATACAGGGGGTTTAGCAACATTTTTAATTTAGTTAGTAGGAAAACTTGTCACAGCTTCTAAACTATGTACATGGAAAGTTGTTCATAAGGGAATTTTTGAACATAATCGATTTACTTACAATAGTTTTGATTCGTTCCTCTCCGAGCAATTTCCAGCCCGTAGGTTAATTTCTGCGAAAATTTGCAGATGAAAAAAAATTGCTGTCTATAGGGTGTAAACCCTATAGACAGAAAGAACATAGCAACCGAAGCGGCACATGATGATGGGCGTATCGAAGATGGGAGGGAGCTAATTAATCCATGCCTCTGGAAAATGGATAGAAAGGAATAACCAGAATAGGCCAGACTACACGCAATCAGGTGGAGACTTAAAAATTCGATCTTGGAACAGTCCTGGCTAAAAGCCAAGATCTAGATCTATGCAAGATGTATCCGGAAATATTTTCACAAATGAAACTAATTATTTTAGACCTCAAAATAGGAAGAAAACTTCATACAATCTGGTATGGGAAATGCATGTAATGCATAAATTAAAAATCGAGACATTCGGACTTCCTGTTTTAAAAGAAAAAAAGCAAAAATACACTGATGAAAATCCCATTTATAGACAACTCTACTTTTGCCGATCGGGAGCATAAGGGGGTGAAAATTCAGGAAAAGGAAGAGGGTCCCTCGACAGAGAGATTGGCCGTCAGTACGGGATCCTAATAAAGAGCCCCCTCTAATTTGAGAGGGTCGCGCCCTTCAATGCCACCCTCGTTGCTCGTTATAGAAACAACGGAGAACTTTGGCCCTAATACACAATCCAAAAAAGCTCTTCTATTATGCGCGAATAATAATAAATCGCATTCCCTTGTTGTAAGTAAGGAAGATGGAATTTGTAGGAGTAATGCGGAAAATGTATTTTCAGGTTAGTTCAGGTTAATTCAGATTAGTTGAGGTTCGCATAACTGTAGGAACACAAGGTGTCGGATTTTAAATCTGCTACCAACCTCTTTTTAAATCCTCCACCCATTTTGCAACATGTCATTGACGACAAAGATTATCAAAAATAGAGCGTAAATTAATTTTAAATTTAATAAATAATTTTTCAAAAATTTTGGTCCCTTCCGAATATTTTAAACACAGGACGAAGTCAAAATATTAAAGTTTTAAAACAGCATTTCACTAGGCTCAAAAATGCTCTTTTTTTAAGTTTCGCGAATCCCTTTCCATGACTGCTATGCTGTTAATTCTTCTGTGGAGTGCCCTAAAGATTTAGATAAGAACTTGTTGCTCCCAGGACTAAGGCGGGTATGGTTCAATATCCAGATTCAGCTCTAAAAATTCTTAACATGTGGAACGCATTAACTAATCCGATTGACGGATTAAAGGGCAAACATTCACAAATAAAACTCCTAAACTGCAACCCTATAGGACCTCGGGACATGTCTCAATTGCGTGGGAGACACGAGGTGAACAAACAGATTCTGAAATTAATGCCGAGGATTTCAATTCAAGGGATGAACCCGGTGTATAAATAGTAAATCCTACGGACTAACGCTTTTAGCGGGATGAGGAAATTCATTCGGGAACAAGCTTAAGGGTAGATTAAAGCTGTCTTAGTTCGAGTGAGAGAGAAAGAATAAAACGGGAATTTCTCACCCTCTAGTAATACGGGGATGACCCGCTGAATATCAAATTCTAAATTAATACATCAATGCTCTTGAAAATTATAAATATTGCGAAAAATATCCAAATATTATACAAAACGTTCATGGCCTCTTCAGATCAAGTGCTTAAGGCTTTCTTAGTTCAAGTCAAAGAGAGAATTAAACGGGAATTTCTCACCCCTCAGTAACACAAGGACGACCCGCTGGGTACCAAACTCCAAATTAACACGTCAACGCTCTTGAAAATCATAAATATTGCGAAAATGTCTAAATATTATAGGAAATGCACGGTGCCACTCGAGATTGAATGGGCGCAGCCAATCAAGGGCTGGCCCTTAATAATAAATCATCTGTCGGATCCTGGCATTATGTTATTACTGATATTTGCAGCGATTCAACATCCTGTTTAGGCAAACAAGGGAACAAAGAGCCGTTGCACCGGTCAGTTTTGGCACAAAAGGTTATTGGGCCCTATCACCGTTCCAGTTCGCTTTCACTTAGAAGTTAAGTAGGACGGAAGGGCGCAAGTGATTTTTCAAAAGGATCGATCTTTCAGTTGGTCTTTTGGTCTTTTTTGTTGTCGAGAATTTCAGTCTATTGTTGGTTGTAGGATTCCGATATGCATGTTAGTTAGGGCATTTAACTTTTCAATCGCCATTCCTACAACGAAAGAGGAACTTTTACAGCAGCAAATAAAAATACTACGTGGGCAATAAAAAATGGTATACATTTTTATTTCTTTTTCTTCAATTTCGAGTTGATTTTCGACACCTTCAAAAATCCCTAAAAGGAGAAATCTAATGAGTATAAGTCGTGACGTCCTGGTGGTCACGCATGTTTGCCCTAATCAATCTTTCCTTATTGGTGTCGAGTAATAAGCACGGACGGTATCCTACATAAAGCAAAAATATTCTCTTAAAACTAGATGAACGTCCTCCAAAACTAAAAGTAACTCGTTTCTTAAGAAGCTCAAGTCCCATTTTCTATTTAGCTTTGTCCGAAAGTTAACTGGAACCAAAATCCCAGTACCCTAAAATCTCACACAACACATTAATTGGAAATTCATGTTGAAAGCGACGTTCCCTCATTAAACGAGGATTTTATGTGTCGGAAGAGTCACTCTTTTTACAATTAAACATACCTCTTTTTGTAAATGTGGGCTAGCCGGTGAGTGAATGAGTGAGTAACATTTTATTAAAAAACAAACAAACTTAAACGAGGCATATTTAGCTGAATCGCTCTATTCTGGTAACACACTATCTAAATGTTTCTGGGACATCCTGTACACTTCGATAAATATATAGTAAGAGGACACCTACCTATACATACATCGTAGATTTTTCTTATCATAGTTATCAACACCATTATTTTTCTTTGGCTCATTAATGGGATTCTAATAAGTCAAAACATGGTACTTCAAATAGCAGTAACCTTTTCAGAATCAGCATTCATTGAGCTCGTTCCGCCCTTATTAGACACCCAGGGGGGGTGCCCCCCAGGCTTCATGACCCCCTTCGTGCTGTCAAAAACTAACAATCGCCCTCTCAGCACGATCGTGCCATTCAAGCGCTCAAAGGTGCCGAAGTGCAAAATCAAAAACGAGGGACTCATATTTGTGTTTATGATGCCCCCCGGGTGGATTCAAGTTTAGCCACGTTTTTGTTACAGTATTTCCCAGTTCGGAGAGCATATGTCATGGGAATAATAAGTTTTGAAATTTTTAACTGACGTTTTAATGCTGTTTGCATTCATCGCAGGTATTTTTCAAGAGGCACTATAGAAAGGGCGAATTTGGCTGCTATTTTTGCTCGAAAATAAGAACTTCTATTGGTTTTAATAGCGATTAAAATTTAAGTGCCTGCCAATTTAACCAGGATTTAATGTTGTTAAACGGGACATTCTTACCAGCCTAAGTTTTCTGTGTACTTGATGATTATCAGTTTACATAATCAAAATTTTAAGGTCTAAAAATGGTTCCCTTCTCTTACAGCTCAGAATGGCGAATAATCATCTGGGCCATCATGGTCACCACGGTGCCGTCACATCCCGCTGCCACGGACCACCAAGGTAAAGAGATGATGGCATTTTTAAGACCCACAAGGTGTAAATTATAAGGTGTCAGTAATTTATATAGTATATAGGGTGTGTAAAAATATTCACGAACTATGAAAAACTGTGTAGGGTTAAAATTGCAATATGTGGTATATACAGGGTGTTTGCCAAGTATGGTTCGTAACTTTAGGACACAATTTCTTATGGTATTTAAGGAAAAAAGTTCCTATAAACATGTGGCGGGAAAAGTTTAGATTCCAAGATACAGGGCGTTGAAAATAGAAAATATATATTACGACGCATGTCCACAAACTAAGTTCCGATTTGTCAAGACAGCTACAAAACATCTTTCGTTTTAATTCTTTTATTGAAATTTGTTTAAATATATCTTAAATTATTTCTCAACATAATCGTCATTTGTATTCAAACATTTATCATAACAAGCTTTTGTATACCACTATCTAGGAAATGATGATAATCACTGAGTGCGAGATCGGGATTGTAGGGTGGATGATCAAAAATTTACCATTTAAATTTCTTCAAAAGTTATTGTATGAAACCGGCAATGTGCGGTTGTGCATTATCATGCAACAAAACATTTCCGGAAGTAAGAAGACTTGACCGCTTATTTTTTATGGCCCTTCTTAGACTTTGTAGTGTAGCACAATAAACAACTACGTTTATTGTTTTTCTTTGCTTCATGAAATCTACAAGCAAAATGCCGTGCCTATCTCAAAACACAGTAAAACTGCACACTTCTAAAAATAGGTTTGTGTTAGTTTAAAAAAATTAAAAGACCTTTTTTATTGTAAAATGTTAGGAGAGTCCGAAAATAATCAAAATAGTTCAAAAAATCCATTGGCGTTCTACATTTTATGACAAAAACGTCGACTGACTCACCCCTAACTACTTTACTGGTGGCAGATGAAAATTGATTTTATGTTAAAAATGCAGCTCCTTACTAAGATACACTAACAGCAAAATTTTAAGTACCTGATGTTGATGGTTCCAAATTTATTTCAAATAATAATATATTTTTTTATTTTCAACGCCCTGTATCTCGGAGTCTAAGCGTTTCCGGCCACATGTTTATAGGAACTTTTTTCTTTAAACACCATAAGAAATTATGTCTTGAAGTTATGGACCGTACTTAGGAAACACCTTGCATACAAATTATTAGCGCTGTATGATTTTCCCTTCATAAGTCATGAGCAACACAATTATTCGTTAACAGGTCATAATAATACAATTATTCCTCTACGGACATGGGTTTAGCGCCAAAATGCACTTAATGATACGTCAATCTGAATTTCATATCAATATATCAAATGCGGGCGCAAAGTATTGATGTGCAGCAAATATGTGCGGAAAGTAGTTTTTTCAATAATTCTTACAAAAAAAACAACAGCATTGCGCTACTTCTTAAGTAATGTTTTTTAACTGAAACCACTAACCCAACTTAAAAATTCGTCAATCGACACATTAGGGTGACAAAATAATATTGGTATACGCTTGTTCTCCAGGTCATTCGAAACAAATGTTCCACTGTCCCTTCAAAAAGGGTTTCGCGATTTGCATAGGGCCATTCGATGTGCTTTTTCTGATCGAACCCTTCCCAGTTCAACTGCGAATATTAACGTCCGATATTAACTTGTAAACAGATGTCAGAAATTTTATGTCGATTTCACGTTTAGTGTTTTTTTGTCGCTGGGGATTATTAGGCCAGATAAATCATTGTGTTGACAGGGTGATGATAGGGCTGATTTTTGCCTCGGGGACTGTCTTAGGAATGCAAATTAAAGCGTTGATGTTAATGAACTTAAGGGTGAAACGCAGGAATATTTTCTATGATACTATACGAGTCCCATGAGATTGATTGCTGGTTTATTAAGGTTTAATCCCTACTGGGTCAATGCGTGTCACTTCTTATTTGATTCGTCAAGTAAGCAGAGAAATCTGGGGCGTTTGAGTAAATATTGACAAAGCTCTCTTAGGTGTTATTTCTGAAATAATTTGGCAGGAAACATGGCAGAGGTACACGTGCCGGAAAGCCGTGTTAGGCCACGCGATTATAAGGTTTTGGGATAAGACGTTTTTGATTAATTCCTTGATGAGAGAAGGGATGAATGAAAAAAGGAATTAAAGATAAAAAATTAAAGAGAAAGGAAAAAAAGAAGAAAACAAGATAGCAACTTGCCTGTTGATATCTTATAAAGTATCTGAGGTACAGCATCACTTTGATCCTCAATTTTTGCAATTATTTTGTACCAAAAATGAGGGTACGAAGAAAGGTTCTTTGCGAGGCTTCGCGACACTGAAGTATCCACAGTAAATATAGAACGCATGAGTCCATTGAACTGATAAACAGTACATCGAAAATTTCGAAAAATGTCAAAGAAGGGAGGATTTTTTGTCACTTTTAGAACTTTGAATGGCGATAACTCGGGCAGATGTGGGCCAATTACCTTAAAAAATACTTCAAATTAATATTCTCGACAATCTCTTTAAGATGTCTCTTTTTTTTCAAATTAATACGGTCTCGAAAAACGGCGCTTTAATTTTTTTTCAGTAAGACCACGATCAATTTCCAATTTTACAGGGTGTCCGTTTCTGGAGTTCAACCATGAGCACCTCGGTAAAAAAAGTTGTAAGTAATTTTCGCTGTGCTAAAAATAGTTCAGTTGCTTAAAATTTGCTTTTTGAGTATTCAACCCGCTGGCTCATTCATAGATGTATAAACACAATAATTTTGCTCTTATCGCACATACATTAAGAAAATATTCTGATGCTTGTAAGAAGCTAAGACAACGCCCCAATTGTCACCCAAACATTGAATTATTTGTCTAGTCATATTTGCTGCTTAGTCAAGCAAGGTGATACGGATTTACTTTAAATTGTGACATCTATCCAAGGGGTACCCTTGTCAACAGAATCCCAGGTAAAATCACCCGATTTCCTGGTCTAATCACCCCCCGTTGTCGCTACTGTGCTCTTTCTAAATGGTGACACTTACACAATGGCACAAAAAAGACCCTTGCAGTAACCCAAACAAAAATTCTCAAATTGAACCATTAAAACGGCTAGAACATAGTGCTGGGTCACTGAGTCTGAAACTGATATGTTTGAAGATCTTTGAACTTCTCAAAGGGCTCTTAGTTTATGTCAGGATGTTATATGTACCGACAAAAGGGCATTTGCTATTATCTCGTAAAAATGCAAACATCTAAATTGACACTTGAATTTTTTTATTTTTTTGGGGAGGCAGGTCAAGGCTCCCTTTATAGAAGCTTTTCTAAGGGAATACTTCAGGATAATTGATGATTTGGCTAAGCCTTAGAGTGTAGAAATATTTAGTGTTATATTGCTTTTCAGGGGCGCAAATAACACAAAAAAGCCCCAAACATAAAAACAATTCTCAAATTGAAACATTAAAATTACTAAAAAATGGTGGAGGGTCACTGGGTCTGAGACTGATGATCTTTGACCTTTTCCAAAAGCTCTTATTTTAGATCAGGATGCTATATCTGTAGGCAAAAAGGCCGGTCAAGGCTGCCGTTAGAGAAATCTCTTCAAGGGACTAATTTAGGATAATTTGACTAAGCTTTAGCGTGTGGGAATATTTAACGTTTTATTGTTTTGCAGGGGGGAGCGAAGGCTGACATAAACGAGAGGAGCGCCGAACGGTTTTATAGCATTCTCCAACTCATTAATGTGCAATGAAAGGTTTTGTCTGTAAAAATAACATTGGAAATTTATGGTTTTTTAGCTAGTAACTTTAGTTGTTCTAAAGCCCAAGATACTTGATTTATTCGTCATAAAGATGTATAGAACTGCAACACTGTAATTTTCCCATTGTAATAAATTTAACACGTGTAAAGGAGAAACAATGAGAAAAATACATATTTCGCCATAACAAGTGTGAATAATTACACAATAGCAGCAGCTTTATTAGGACGTATTAAGGAATTATGTACGGTTGGTATCCGCAGAAACGAACCCTTTAATATAAAGCAAAATTGTCTCAGTGGAATACAATGCCTTTTATTTCTCACCCCTTTCCCCAAATCGGTGAAATTATCAACATGTGCCGCATTGACCCCCTAAATTATGACTTTATAGATAAATGACCGGTCGATACAAAAAAAGAGTTATAGTTTTTGGGATAATTCGTAACACGTGTTCGATGACGTTTTATGACCCATGGAGTCAGACAATTTAGTTACAGATGGAAAAATTATGGAGAACGTTTAGGAGGTCTGGTGGTACTATAGTGTAATGTACTTCGATGCAGGAAAATAATGAAACCGTCCTTTGGTTCTGGTACTACTATAATTAGCGTTTTAATGGTCTTATTTCTGCATAGGAAGTCCCTTATAACTGACTTAGGCCTATATTTATATCTAAACTTACCAATTAGGAGGGTTGCTTCGTGTCGATATGTTAATTACTGTTGAATTTTTTCAAGTTCACCTTTGGTTTATCTTCACTACTTTATTATTGAGCTAAAGATTGAGTTTGTGTGTGCACTAATGGTGCTTTTTCATGGGAAAGATAAATAAATCTTGATGAAAAAATATTAATAACCGATTTAGCTTCTAAGAATATTGCGTCACTAATAGCATTCGATGGGCACACTACAGTATGGTATAAAGACGATAGCATATCATACAGAGAGATCATTTAAATTTCACATCTAGTCGGCTGTGAAGTTTGTTGAAAAAAAGAACGTACGTCGATAAAAGTAAATAAAGCAACATAACCTCACTCGGCTCTTTTATCAAAAACTAATTTTAACATCACTTTGCCACATATGATGGAGCTACGACCTACTTTTTATCTTTTATCTCTCTTGTATGAAATCTCACAGCTGGCTAGATATGAAATTTTAATGATCTCATAGTAGTGTAGTAAAAATTGTGGACGAAGTGATCGAGAATTGGGAATTATACATGTTTTGTGAATTGGTTTGTACAGGGCGTTCTAGAAAAATTTGTACAGCTGAGCATAGCGTGCCCGCTGATAGAAGAATAGAGCGACTTAGCTAAATTTGCAAAAATTTACTATTTTCATTCTATGTATAGAGGTAGGTATTTTTTACCCTGTAAATTGGGATAAACCTCATAGTTCTTGATTAACCGTCTTCAAATGGTTCATTTTTTGGATACGATATACATATTCACTTAAAATATATGTTTCAAGCCAATTTTTATCAGTACCGATAACCTCAATATTTTATGATTTCTGATACTCCGAACTCCTCCATTCATCAAAACGGTTTTGTGTCAAAAACTCGCATCTCTACTCGTTTTCGAGATATTTTTAATTAAGCGCGTCGATGTGTAGGTGCGGTATCAAGAAAAATCTTCAACTCCAGTTGGAGGGACTGAACAAACTTTTTTGTGTTGTTTTTCTCAAGAGATGAAATCTCTCGAGACACACTATGAAATCCCACACTATCCAGTGTTTTGACCACTGGATAGTGTGGGATTTATCCGAGGCACATTTCCTCTCGTCTCAACCCTTATGTTGCCCCAATGCGTCGTAGACGAAAGTGGTTCCGGACACCTATGTACCGAAACACATTGGGTTCCCCGGAATCGACCTAAGGCACGACTTCAGGGCCCAAATGAACCGAAACATTAATTTATGTAGGAATAAAGTTGTGATTATAAGAACGCCCTATTAATTATCATAACAATATGAGCGGTACTAACCAAAAATGTGTACTTTAATTCATAACCAGCTAAAATCGATTCGTTTCCAATAATTTACTAATTGCAATATGAGTAACTACCAAACTTCTTAACAAGTCATGCATAAAGTGCTAATTCTACACCCGAGGCATTGGTGGTGTGACATTTATTTTTTCCGTAATTGTAAATAAAAATTATAAACGCGGTCACGAGCAATTTGTTATAAACAAAAAGATCATTCGGGTGTGAACTTTCTCTCTGACTTTTCCACATCGGAAATATATAAACTGCGTAACAACTTTTTGCTTCACCAGCTCTGATTATAATTAGTGATCGATAATTTTTAGGACAGCGATTATTAATGAGCCAAAGCTCATTCCCGTATGATAAACTGAGATTACGCTTTTGATGATTCTCCAATTAACCTAGGATTAAGTTGGTAAGGGCACGTGCACGTGCCTACATGGGTGGCCACGTGATGAGATAAAGAAGGGTCCCATGAATACATAATTAAATCGATCTGATCTGTCGCTCATTATTAATCGTGTGACATAATAGTTTGGGGCTATTGAAGAAAGAGGCTTTTGAAGGGGTCTTATTCAAAATTGGTGTTTTTCGCGGGTCAGGACGTTTCTGAGGTGTCACAAAAATTGCTGCAAAGGGGTAAAAAATTCCAAAAGAATAAGTGGTCGTTTGCTACTCATGTGGTGCTGTGCCACTCATTGATTCTTTTTTTCTACCACTTGAAATATTTGTGTGGTGGTCCTTTGCTACTCAAAATTTTCAATCTTGCTAGGTGTCCCAGAAAAAGAAGTGCGTCACTGATATTCGTGAATATTGATTTCCCCTAATTATTCATTTTATATTAACAAAAAACAGTGTCGTATCAAAAGATGGTTAAAAAGGTGAGAACTAAACATTCCTAGAACCTAGAAGAAATCAATCAGTGGCGTAGCACCACTGATTATTTTTTCACTACTATGTCACTTCCATAGAAATTCAGGGTGGTATTGAGGGGTGGAGAGGGAAATAACAAAATGATAAAATCGAGTTGGTACAAAAATCCCTTTAAGTTAAAATAATAAATCTGTTTAAGTTGAATAATTTATGCCCATGTGTCACTACAAAATTAACTCCAATAATTCCGTTAAAAAGGAAGAAAATAAATCGAAAAACCACTTAAAATCCTTTAAACCGCCCCAATTTTCGGAAGCATTTCAAAGATGTTTTGTTTTCACAAATGGCTTTATTTTTAGTTAACGATCCTGAACTATTGAAATGTTTTGACACATTTCTCTTGGGATTAACGTCACATATAAATCTCACACTAATGGTTCACATGGAACGGAAACAGATAATTTCACTAAACACGACGGCTTTTATCTTTCTTCCTATGCCGATAAATATTCCTGTGAACTGGTTAATAATTCTCACATCGCTCTGGTTAATTTATTATTATGCGATTACCTTATCACAATAAGGATTTTAGCGGTGAAGGTGTAGACTGCAATGTAGACGGATTTGTAGACTCGGAAATCAGGCTATCTGTGTTTAATAATATTATATGTAATATCGTCTTTTAATTTTGAGGTGAAAATTGCAACATCCAATTTTTTATACTTTCAATATTCATGAAAATCAATGGCGTACTTCATGATTAGAATTTCTACGAGTTTTTGAGATTTAGTCACTTTCTAAAATTATTTCTTTCGTGTTGCTTCGATCTCTCAAAAATGTTATGAGCGTTGGTTTAGTTACAAGCTGTAAAATTCATTGGCGTATCAAGAATATTTTAAAATACAGCAATTTTCCTTTTTTTTTCTTTTGCTTCCTCGGCTGGTTTTTACTTGAAGAAAATCGAGATCTGGTCGTTCTTGGCTTGAGTGGCTTATAAAAACACATCTCGCTTTTGTATGCACAATGAAATATATTCGATGCGATTAGCTGAGCCACACTTAACAATTAAGGAGCCACCGTATAATATTTTCGAATATCTTTATAATATACAGGGTGTCCATCCATGAATCTCAAGTATGAGGTCTGACTTGTTTCTTATTTTGTTATTTAAAAGGCAGTGCAAACTGCAAAACTGAACCTTAATATTTGATATATTAGCGTAATCAGGAAAACAGCTGAATTCCAAAAATGTAAAAATTTAAAATGGTACTCGTAAGAAAGAACGAAGTTGATACGGATTGCCAGAAATAGATACGTCGTGTTTCAAATATGACAACGCCCTATTGTACAAGATGAAATTTAGCAGTGATGAAGTGTCAATTATTTTGAATCAACTCGTCAAATAAACTGAGGAAAAAATATGGACGTTTTTTCAAAACTTCATGTTTTTTCTCAGAAAATCATCTGATTTTTTAAAATTTCGAAACCGTTATCCTTGACCTCCTAATTGTGCAGCTTTACCTCAATTTAATCAACCTCCTATCTTTTATGAATACCTAAATCTCCATGGCTGATTTTCAGGAATGAACATCCTATATATATATTCTAGGAAGCCGAAAAAATTTGGTCCTACGACCCTTGAAGAAATCATATTTATTTTTCGAAAACCTAAAAAGTTCATTAAAAAAATGTATTGATTGGTTTTTGGACACGACGCCTTGCACAATCCAGCTATAATTCAAATTCTGGTAAATTCGACAAGGCCCGTCCCAGACCGAAAAGATTCTTGGCCCTTTAGTACTAGGCCATTTGAGAAATAATTGAATTTTTCACACTTGATTACTCTTCATTCTCCACTAGAATGATTTTAAACTATATCCATTTAACAAAAGGGCAACCCTTTACTCGCATTGTGAAAATTTAATGTTTCGGAAGAATCACGCCAACTTAATGATGTTGTAACAAATGTAATAAAAATGTTTTTGATTTGTTCACAGACTGTGCATGTCGTCCCCCTTGGATTCACTAACAGAAATTTGAAAGCTTTTGATGTAGGTAAAAAATTGCGACATCCTGGTGGTCTTCAGAGTACAGCTGAACTTATAAAGTGAACCCAGGTAAGTGTTACATTTAAGTAAGTTGCAAAGATGGCATCAAAGTGAGGTACTTATTCACACCAATGGGAGAACTTTCAGCTATTAATCAGTCCACCTAGATCCTTACAGTCATATTATAGCATAAAGTCGCGGATTTCACTTTTGTTAAATCGTATATTTTTTCTAAACCCGGTACTTGATGATCATTCATTTGGGCGTTCTGAGTGGATCTCACCTATAGTACAGTATGATGGAAATTTCATTTCCAGCGTAGGATAGTGAGGCCTCATTTTAGTTGAAGAAAATTAAGGCCTATTACGACTTGACGTCGCATTTCAGCTCCGAATTTAATTAATTCGAACGCCCCGAAGATTATTAGATCTCATCAGTTCAGTTCACGTCGAGCGAGATTTAAACTCAAGCAGGATTCAGCAATGTAAACAGTCAATATGTTGGCCCTGCAGGGAAATATCCTACCTACGCCATCTATCATCTTTCAGTTTGCAAATTTGGCGCAACTTTTCAAACTTCAAAACGGAGTATTTGTGAACTTTAAATTGCGCAACTTTGCCCCCATTTTAAACCAGATCCTCGTGGTGGAGCTCCAGAAATGGATACCCTGTACGTATTGGAAAGTATTTTTTTAAGTATCTAGGTAAGTTCAGGTGTGGTCCCTGCCCCTTATTCAGTAAGGATTAGATTACGCTTCGCGTCACTTGGCATGGGCGAATTGATATGAAGAGGACGATCATTGTTTCACGCTCAGCTGCCTCCGATTATTAGGGAGTAACAGTGACTTGTAACGTATAATTACGAAACCCGACCTGCTACACGGCTTTTTGATCCCTTAACAATGAGTTTTCATAAATAGAAGTCAAAAAGAGTTTTTTTTCAAGAAAAGTAGGCACAGGGCAAGTAAAAAAATATATATGTAAAAGTAATAAAGAAAAAATATATAAAAATACAATATGAAAAGCGATCGGACCTTTAGCTGAATGCGAAAATAGAGAATGATTGTTTATTAGCTAACCAAGATCAGGTGTGTGCAGCTACTTCCACTCACATGATTCATGGTTTAGTATTTAGACCTAAAAACTTCCGACTCATATAAAATGTCGCAATCGAAGAAGAAGAAGAGGAAGCAGCGCCAACGTGGTGCGCTCATTAAATTATAAGATTAATAGAGATGTGAATCACCTCAATGAATCATACTCATAGGCTGGGCACTCGACGGCAGGTCAAATTCAGAGGGAATCCTGAGAAATTGGGAAGAATGGAAATAGAAATTCTTATAAAATAAAATTGTGCAGCACCCATCGAGGGTAATTTAATATTTCTTTCATGTGACCGTGAACTAGTCAATTTACCGCACGTGTGCATGTTAAAATTTTTACTGTTCCGCAATATAATTTTCTCAATTTAGAACAGACATAAAAAATTGATAAAAATGATTTTATTAAAAAAATTATACTTTACACGTGTAAGAAATACGTCTTACCGCATTCGGACTGCTGAAATCGTTCTGCCAGCTAGCAATTGGCGTGGGGTCAAGTCTAACTTCCCACAATCGTTAATTAAATAAATATCATGTTAGTTACATTTCAGAAATCGGTGTGGTCAATTGTTCGCTTAAAATTCTACTTATTATTATTTTCAACACTTCCAGATCCCTTCTGAATCTCCATAACACTAAAATCGTTGATTCACTTAAGTCCTTTATACATTCGTCCCGTCCGTTCCGTATGGTTTTCAATTTCGGAAGGATCGTTATTGATTTCGAATTGCCCCGTGAAAAAAAATCATTGGAAGCCGACAAGAAGTTTGAATAAATTCGGTTCTGTCTCAGTACCTCTGCATAACAAGACTGCAGATTATGAATGAATGATGTATTTTATTCATCATCCATCTAGGTAGATGAGAAATTCAAGATGTTAAAGTAGTTTTGAATTACCTTGTATGATAAAATTTATAACGAAATTTAAATTTTTCTACGACAGCCAACTACCGACTTAAAAATTATGTCGAAAGATCCTTAATTTCGGGGTTTACAGCACGAAAAAAACAAACATCAAGGGTCCAGTAGTCATTTTCGTAATAGTTGCTAGGTACTGTTAGTTATAGGGTACTGAAAAAAAATAATCCACCTAAGTTTTATTAGGGGATTTATGAAAAGTTTCCTCTATAAAATAATTAACAAAAATCTCAAGAATTCTATCTTAGTTATTAGTGTAATAACTTTTACAATCGAGAAATAAGGTATGTTGTACTAAAAAATGTATTTAACAGGTACCTGCCTACATAAGATTAGAGACATCTCGTTGTTGTTAAAATGAAATAGAGAATAGTCAAGAACAAAGGGAATTGAATAAATAATTAAATAGGGGAAAATGAACTAGTATATTAGTATACGAACAAGTAGTAATTTAAATATAACGTTCCTAGGCTAAAGGGTACCTACACACCATGTGGCGTCATCATTAATAAGTTTCATTTGTAGGCTCTTGAACGCCTTCTTCAATTTTTAGCCCAAACCTTAAACAATTTAACGAATAATTAAGTAATAGAAAAACGAGGTGAAACGATAAAAGTCAAATTTCTCTCATAATTCCCAATTTATTGCATGTCTCTCCTTTGAACGAGCATACCGCTTTGTGACGTCACACCTGCTATGAGAGCATTTCGCACGTTCAAGAGAATTATGTATATACGATATATGTATTTCTCACAGAACGATTTATCTGATTTTTGTAAAATTTTATGCATGCAATTATAGGACCTTATTTACCAATTTTATAATGTTAAATAGAATTTTATTTTTTTTCTAGTCCTCATTACCGTCCTTCTGTTTTATGTTAATACAATGAGTTCAAATAAGCAACAAGTTCATTAATATATGTGTAGGTCGGTATCAAAGAGCACAGATGGAGGTTTGAACCAATTGCTTGAGCTAGTACTCAAAAATTAAAATTAAGTTACTGCTTTGACGTCATCGTTTTGAACAGAAATCGGTTGGTTCTGTTTTGGTTCTGGTTGGTTCTAGTGGAAATGAAGATGCTTTAAATTTAAGCTCAATCTTTCTAAACCAGACCCTTGTGCGTTATGAATACACATAAGGAATTTATTTATGTAAAATTTACGAGAGTCGTAGATAAATCAAGCGTAAGCCATGATTCAACCGCTCGGCCTTGGATCTCGGCACCGACTGGAGAATTTGATGATATTCTGCATATCAGTAGGACATTTGATGAGTTTAATCTCATAACATATAAAGTATTTCTTTGTTAGAAAAAGCTAGTAGAGTTTTTTAATAATCCACATGGTTGGGAAAAACATTTCATAAGAAAAAATAATGTAAGATTTGTTAGTAATTAGGTATACAGGGTATAACATATCACATGGAGATATTTCAGGGAGCAATAATATTTTGCAAAATAATAAAAATACTAATATACTCATGGTTAAAAACGGACAATTTTCAATATACAGGATGGCAAAGTTTCACATTTTTAAAGGACTTTTTCAACAGTTTTTAAATTTTTTGTTTCATTTAGATTTACTTCTATTTTAAGAACTTTGATTAAATGTTACGAATTGCTTCAGATAGTTGACAACTGAGCCGGATGCCGATTTTTTCCTTATTTCCTTTACATCCTTAATTTACGTTTATAGATATTTTTGCAAATTCTACCAAAACAGCAAAAGATACAGAAATACTGCAAAGACCAAAAAGTTAAAGAAATGAAGAAGAAATTTAAATTTGGCATTAGGACTTATAAAGGGTGTTCCAAAAAAATATACTAAACATAAAATAGTTGATCCAAAAAACATAATACGCTGTATGTGGCTACCGATGATTTTGACAATTTGTTATAGGAGGTCTTAAACAAAATAAGTGGCCGAAATTTCGATAAATTAACTCAAAGTATCCTTAAAAAAGTGAAAAATATAAGAAAAATGTGAAACTTTGCCACCCTGTATATCGAAAATGGTGCGTTTTTGACTCTGGGTCTCTTAGCACTTTTTTATTATTTTACAAAGCTCTATCGCCCCCTGAAACATCTCCATGATGATATGTTACACTCTGGATATCAATTTAGGTAATAGTTACATGTTACAGTTCAGATGAATTCAGGTTAATTCAATATTCGATTTAATAGCAGTGACAACAATCAATGAATTATAAATCAGCGATTTTCAGTATTCTTAGTGTAACAGGCCGATAGGGTGAGCATTTATTCACTACAGCTTATAACATATTTATAAAGTCATATCAGTGTTATAATCTTCGCTAGGGTCAGCGATTTGCATAAATCTGCATCTCATAATAGTTAGAGGGAAAGCAGGTGCACTACACAAGTCAAAATTACAATTAGGCATATCGGCAAGCTGTCCATAACTAATGAAAGGGTTTGCTGTACACCGATGTAAGAGTAAAATGTGCATATCACGTCATGTAAATCTCGAATTACTAAAAATGCTTAATGTTTAATATCTTTAATATCTTAAATAGCAACATAGAGAAACTGTCTTAGAAAGAAAGTATGTTACAATAATTGATATGAACGCAACATTAGAGCCCCCGAGCTACTGAAGCGAAATTAAAGCGTTCAGCCCCTGTGTAATTCGGTGACATAAAAAATTATGCAAGGATTGAAAATTATGCAAATCGAAGTTATAGACGAGAAATTAACACGTCACGCCCTGATTCATTATCAAGATCTGGTGACAAGTGTACGTAGTTTGCATATTCAGCAGCAGCTGGGTGCAATAATCCTGCAACAACACCCCCAGTATTTAAATTTGATTAATCGTCACGCATACCCTTTTCAGCGCTCTTTTTGGCATCCACTGAGATGAATCCCTTTCACCTTCTTTTACAGGCCCATGTTACTAAACACACGTCTTAACTTTAAGTATTGAGAATGTGAATTCAATGGATTAATGACCCTACGAGTAGCAAAACATCCGGGATGAGGAGCGATATTAAATCCGTGAATAATAGGTGTCGCATATCAATGCCAATTGAATTGTCAGGGAACAGTAGTCAGTAGTATTAACAGGGCAGACTGTCAGATTAAGGAACGTTGGTCCGAAAAAAAAAATAGATGATAGGGGTATATAGTCGAAAGAGCACCTTAAAAGGGGGCTATGTCGAAATTAAAGGGTATCCAATAATTGTAATATTCCACAAATACGAAGACATGTCAGTAGCTTTACTTAATAACTTTTCTTTGTTTTCATTCAACATCTCTTCGGAAGGTAAACTAGGAATCAAATGTACACCTGCGAGATAAATGTACCCAACAGCTAATATGGCGACTTATTCTGACAATGTAGGGTGTGTTGCCTACAATCGCGTGTGCCTCGATTGATCAGGTTTATATCGCTGATGATCATCCTCATAGGAAAAATCCTAGGATTACATATGTATATTCTGGCTTGATTTGAGATAATATGTGAGACATGCCGAATGCAATGTGTTCTAAATATAAAAATGAACAACATCGTCTGCAAGTACAGCGGAATGGTTTCAGATTCGGTTATAAATGGGGAAGAAGTGTTACAGTTTTCTCAACTTGTTGATTTTCGGTTTTTCTCAAAAAACTTTTAAATCCACAAGTTTGCAATTATTTTTAACAGACTTGAATAAGCATCTACGAGATAAACGTATTCAACAGCAAATTTATCTGAGAATGTAGGATGTATTGCCTACAATTGTGTATGCCTCGATTGACTATATTTATGTCGTTGATGATCATCCTCTCAGAAAATTTCTTCTAAGTAAATTCGCGAGCGACGCTATTAATTCTAAAAAAATAAAATTAATTGCAAAAATTTAATTCTTATGCTTATCACAACCTATTTTTAGATGGGTATTTATTTACCCCCTTCCCCTTAAATAGTTCATATCACTTAAAACATGCAAACAAATGACATGAAATGAAAGGTATTATAGTTTTCAATTCAATCAATCAATAATGCCCCAATAATGGCCATTATTGAAAACTACAAAAGATGTGGTGCCTGCCTATAGTGAATGAAATTGATTGTTGTAATAGAACACCCGCGCAAACAAAGGACAAGCTCAATTAACTTCAGTAAACACAATAAGAGAAAGAATGAGAAAATTACAGGTATGTCGGCAATTTTGTTGAAGAGCGTGTAATAGGGGAGTTAACATGTTAGTTATTTGGGCATTGTTAGTGCAACTGGACTGGAACATTACCCTTAACATAGGGTGTTCCACCCACGCAAGCGACATTTTTCCTATATCTTTTTTGAAGAAATTTTAGATGCAAAAGATATCTAGAACACCCTATAGATCCTAAATTTTTTTAGAATAGGGCCCTTTAAAAATAGATTATAAATAAATATAAAGTATAAAAAACATGAAAAATAAGGTTTTTTGGAATAGATCTTATTAGATTTTTTTATAAATTTAGTGATATTTTACATCACATTTTTGAATTCTACGAAAAAAAGTCTAAAGATCTTTCAGTTCCATCGTATTACACGGGAAGGCTAAAATATTGTTTGGTTCTGTCTTGAAGGAACCCTGCACGTAGAATATACATCAACGTTTTTACAATATTGTTATAACAAACACGAACTTTTAATTAAGAGAACTTTCAGGCTAACTTTTTTCTTGAGTTTATAATGCAGAAACTGCAGTTTTTTCTTCTATTACATTTTTGAAATCTATTGATGAAGGGGACATTTTTCTACAGTTAACTTCAGTAGTTGTCGAAAAATGGCATGTTTCCAACGCTTTTAAAATTGTGTTTTTAGAGGTTCTCAGTTGATCTAGACTAATAAACTAATGTCTGCAACTCTGTAACTTTCGATATACAAGTGGTCACTGAAAGTGCTCAATTTCTTACCTAAAACCTCATAAAATTCAGGTAAAAAGCTATAACTGCTTACGTATCCATGCGTTTATCATAAGAAATGCGCACTAGAGTCGTGGGTACGCACGTAATGCATTGTTTATTTAAAGGGTTTGAAACAGGCATTTTCACCCTTTCTCTAGAACGCTACACGTAGGGGTGATATTAATAATTGCGTTAAATCGTAAAGCAAACATATTCCTATGATACAGGGCGTTAAACCGCGAATTTAAATAGAGATATCTGCCATGAATAATATCTGATTTAATTCAGCTGTTAAGCTGTTTAGCATGATTTATGCTGTCAACCAGTACGGTCAGAGAAGAGATACAAAAAAATAACAAGAATATCATCAAATTCCTGATCAAGAATGCTTTGAAAAAAATTCCCTTACCCAGGAATTTTATACAGGGTGTATCCTCACAGCAGATATTTGAATCAAGGTTTGGAAAATATTTCTTTACTAATAATATATCTTTCGAATTTGTAAATCATATGATAAATACGGGGTGTCTATGGAAACCCCGGATTAATACTGAAATACTAATTGCTGAAGTGAAAATAAGCCGATTGAGCTCTATTTAGACGGATGAAATGTGTGTCAAAATATTTTTGTTCAAGAGTACTACGGAAAAATTTGCAAGAACGACTTGTATATACAGGGTGGCCCACCGAATTTTTTCGTCTTATGAACCTTTTTTTCGTTTTCCACAGATCCAACTTCTCGAAATTTTGTAACCAGACTGCGGACGAAAGTGTGGAACGCGCATTTATCAGAATATTGCTCATTAAATAAATTTGCAGTCCTGCTGGTGCAATCATTGCTTTGAAAAAAGAGCGAAATAATTTAAACTTTTTCTTGAATAGTGTAAACCATTTTAAAACGAAGCGATAGTGTTTATCGAAGTAAATAAAGTACTGGACTAGTTAAAATTATTAATGTTTAAGTAGGAATAATGGTTTGATTCGCAGTTTTTCAACTTATTTACTAAAAACATTCCGTATGAGTTTTATTACATTCTTAAGATAACATCGCTTTTTTCATCTTTAATTTCTCAAGAACTGATCATCTAAAATTTTAAAAATAAGGTGGCATTGAAAAGGCAATTGAATGACGCTTAAAATTATGTATAACATGACATTACTTTTTATTTAAGATTTTTTGGATGAAAGTCACCTCTTCTTGAAGGTTAACCGTGGGAAAATAATTATACCAAAGACATATGACCTTGAAATTAAAATTGACAGGTTCGAACGTTTTCGTGTTTTCATAAGACAAAAGACTTCGATGTGCCACTCTGTATATATGTATATTGTGTTCGATTTGATGAAAAATCACGGAACGTCTGTAGAAAGACACAATGTTTTAAATATAGTACTGAAAAGAGAAAAATGTACGGATTTACCAATTCCATCCATTGAGAACAAGGGACCAAGCAGTCTGGAGCAAAAAAGCGTCGAATTCGAAACGGCTCGACTCGTCGCACGTATTTTATTCACGCCGCGTCAATATCGTTTTCCCCTTCCGAAAAAGACCCGAAGAACTGGTAATCCGTTATTTATTAAAAAAGTGCCAAGAGCTAGAACCTATTTAGCGGCAATGATACATCAATTTTGACGAAAATAAAAAATGATCGATTGGTAACGCACACTTGATTTATATCAAAGGATTAAAAGAGGGAGTCTACGGGTCTACAGGGAAGGATCTCAAATTTTCACATCAAATGTGGAACTTCCTATTACCTCATTTTTCCTTTTCCTGCAATATCTTGTTTCTTTTCTTCTTAAGTTTTTTACTTTGTTTCTTAAAATTTTTATAGATTTTAATTTTTCATTACGTAACTCTAATTTTTTTTTGTTATTTGTGATTTTTTTAATTCTGCAAATTTCCCATTCCTCGATTTTTTGAGTTTATTATATACGCATTCAACTAAAATATTTCATTTGAGGAACATTTTTTAACTTTGACAATACTAAATTAGGGTTGAAACATTGAATGAACTGAAATTTAAATACATCTTCTACTTTTTCTCCCCTAAACAGGTTCTTAATGACTGTTGAAAACTCTCTCCTATTCCATCCCTGGGAATGAACCCTGAACATGCAATCACAGTCGAGCCCTTCATAGTTTTGTCATGTTAAACTAACCCACACGCCCTCCACGTGCGCCTTAAAAATCTCCCCGATAAAACTGTACAAAACGTGCTATCTGGACATTTTTGTAAACATGACAAAGCATGTAATCGATCGCGATGACATTTAAAGACAGAAATAGGTACAACGAATATAAAGTAAATACCTAATAAATTATAAAATAGGAATTTGCAAGCAAATCTGCTGACCATCCTATTGGTTGTAAATGATCGAACGCATATAGTTGCAGGATGAAGTAGAGTGTTGAAGAAATTAGGGCAAAAATTTCAAAAAATTAAAAATTTGAGTGAAAGTCAGTATATGGAATATGTGGATCAAAAACTGAAGAAAATGGTTTATAAAAAAAAAATAAAAAGGGGGGGACCATTCATAATAAATCACTTCGTGCGATAGTCAATCATTTATTCCTTCATTATTTATACGATAACTTTCATGATAAAAAAATAGATGAATTCATAAATAAAATTTTCGATATGGTAGAATTTTTGCGCGGGCGCAAAATAAATAATAAAGAAATTTTAGTAAATTATTTATTAATGTATTACAAATATCAATACAATGTTATACTACAATCTAGACGCATGTGAGACACCAGAGGCATTTCCATTTTTTCATGTTACCTCAGATATCTCATATGAAGATCTAATTTATTTCGCAAGACAATTTAAAAGGTCTCTGTTTTGGTGATACAAAAACCGAACCATCGAGATGGAAGAAAATGGAGTTAAAAACGCAAGTAACAACGCTAAAACAAAGTAAACTTCACACTGCACCTTAAAGTAAAAGAAAAACAGATGAAACATACTTAGAAAAAAATCTAGAGCAATTCGTTAGTGATATAATCAACTAATCCGAATGGCACAATTGAAAATTATCATGAAATGGGCAAGACGTAATAAATTATTAATAAATATGTGTCATTAGTAGCGATTATATCATGGTGATTAGACATTATATTTGCGACAATACCAATAAATATTTTTCGCAAAAATTATGTTCTTATATGTATGAGACTTAAAAACAATAATGGTAAGTATGCAAAAACAGGGTTCGATGTTTTATTATAAGAAATTAGGAAATCCTGTAAAATTCCTTCATTCGTTGAATAAAAATTGGTGACTTGATCAACGGGTGAAATAGATTTTTAATTAATCAAAAATCAATCAAAAAGTGTGTGTAGCTAACACACCAGGCAACATCGAAAATCGACCAGCGATATTCGTAGCAGAAAATGTGTTGTAAGAAAGCTCTAATTTTAGCAGTTTAAGTAGATACAAAATCTACGATTATTAAGGACGGATTTTTTAGTCTTAAAAGTATTAAACGTTACATTTGTTGGTTATTTAAAAATTAGTAATTTTATTTCTATCATTATTTTTACATTTAAAGTAGCTTACGGGGTGGCAGCAGAACGATAGTAAAAGACATTTCAACAGTTCTATAAAACATTAATTACTTCTCAAGGCAATTTTAATACAGCGCCTACGAATAATAATTAATATTAAGATTTCAAATCTCCACATATTACAAATATTAGGAAAACCCTGCACTCTACGAAATAACTATTGCTTTCTACACAATTTAGTGCCAATATATCAAAGTCCTCGTAGATTTGCCATTAAGATAATTTCCATTGAAACAATAGAATCGACGTTCCTCCAATTTCTCCGTTTCTACGAAAATTATCTCTTTGGTAGATCTATCACGGTTTTAATAAATCGACCCTTAAAATAACAAATCAAAAAGTTTATTTAAAGCAATTCTAAACACTTTTTTTGGTCGCTACATGATTACAAATACCTTAGTACAGGTCAGTCAAGTGTTTGCAGCATCAAGGTTTGAACTTCCTTGAAAGTAGCTCCTATATTGCCTGGAAGGCTCAGTTTCTTAGCTACAATAGATCGCAGCTGAGACAGCATCTCGTGGCATTTTACGCACTTTTGATAGCGCTCCTCCCGGGGAATGTCTACGCCGAAGGAGCCCACTGGCGATTGAACGTTGGTTCGGATTACTGGGCCGAAATGGCGTAAGATCAGTTTGAGGGTGACACAACCAACGCTCATATATCTGAAAATAAATGAGAAAATATGCTAAATCGCTGCTAGGAAGTAGAAATTAGGTAATTTTGCCAGATATTTGTAGTTCGGAATTGTCCTATCCTTACGGCAAAAATCGATTAATTTTCGAGGAAAATTTGTACGCATGTTAAAATCTTCAGGATACCTACGCAAAAACGGTCGAGGTTGATTAGTTTGAACATACTGCTGTGATCTTTCAACACCATGAATTTGCAACAATTTATATATATAAATATTAAATATTATAAGAAGTAATTATTGGACCTAGATTATATGAAATAATCAATATTGGAAGAAAAACTTTTGGGAGAGTTTACATGTTCCAATCCATAGCTTTTCACTCGAGATTTCCCGCAGTCATTTTCAACGTTTCTATGTAAAATTAGCCTGCAGTTAAAGTTAACAGCACATCGTTAATTTAACCTTTACTACAGCAGGTATCCAATTCTCAGATTTATTTCAATTATAGTTTTTCAGGTGTTACTAGAAGGTCATTCAAAGATTTCTACACTAATTTTTTTTTGTCATGGGAACTAAACTTCAGTTTGCAAATTGAGTGGTGTCGATTTGCATGCCCCTAAATTCAAATTGGGCCAACGGACAGCCCCACGAAATAAGCGTGAAATATTTTCAATAAATCGGCCCCGCTCCGCCCCCGGTCAACGAATTAGTTATTCATGGGCGTGCGAAAGGACACGCGTCATAACATGGGTCAGCCATTTGACACGTCCAACCCTTTTCAGTTTGTTCTCACAATGGGTGATTTCTAAATGGACCATGGTAACAATTAGCTAGCAGTTCAGGTATTAAATGGCTCTGTTTCTGTCTTACGGTAAAGCTGCACTTTTCCGGCCTAGCTCCCTTCAGCATAATTAGAAGGTTTCATGTTTTTTGGTGCTCATTTCGTTGAAACGTAATGATCTGTTTCCGCTTTGTTTTTCGGTTTATTCTCCGATAGAACAGCTGACATTTCCCTTTAAAGGGCTGTTGTTTGTCGTGTTTAAGCCGATTGTTTCGATACAAGTTCAACATTTAACGTTAATAGAATTTGCATAATACAATTTTCGAGGAAGGAAGGTTATTACGACGTATTTCCAGAAATTCTTCGTTTTAGATACTGTATTTCCGAAATTAATAACATCTTTCTCCTGATATAAACTTGAGACTGAGGATGCACTTAATGTTAAGCTTTAGAATGACAAAAATTTAAAAAAATAAATAAAAAAACTTTGTAATTACTCAATTTACCAAAACATATCAATTTCTAGACATTTTCATAACTCTTGCCATTTTGAAAATCTCGATAGTGGCATATGGTATTTATGGTTGTAAAACAAGTTAGATAATACAGGGTGTGTCCACAATAAGGATGTTTTGCATGGGGATTTCGTACCAAGTGCGTAAATATGAAACCGAAATTTTTTAACAGAAGGTACACGTTTATTGTAAATAAACTATAAAAAATTAGGCAAACCACTCATTAAGCCATCTTAGTAGATTTTTGTAAAAAGTGAAGCGCTGCTCAGGAGATGTGTATCCCATCGATACACATCAGTAGTAATCTGACGAAGCCAAGCCTGGTGTAAGTTCCATGCAAAAGTACTTCTCAAATAAACGCCTCAGTCGTTTCCTTAATCAGTTTGCTGTGTGTGATGGTACATCATCATGAAGCCAAATCACTTTGTTTTGCCTTTTTTGATATTCTGATCGTTTTTCACATAAAGCTTGATTCCAATTGATCATTTGTTGTCAGTAGCGTTCAGTATTAACGGTTTCGCCAGATTTTAGCAGCTTACAATAGATCATATCTTTCTGATCACACCAAGCACAGAGCACTTCCGTCCATAGCGATTTGGCCTTGTAGTCGATGTTGGTGGTTCACTTAGACTTACTCATGATCTTTTACGCTTAGAATTCTTAGAATATATTCACTTTTTATCGCCAGTCATAAGTTGATGGAGAACTTACTTTCTTTTGTACCTGATGAGCAGCATTTCATAAATAATTGTTTCCTGCTGTTTTTCGTTCAGTTCATGTGGAACCCATTTTCCCACCTTTCGGATTTTTCTCATGCCTTTCAAACATATGTAGACGGCGTCTCATGTTACATTTAAATGATCTGCGAATTGTTACGTTTGAGGATCATCTTCATCCAACAATATTTGTAATTCACTATCTTTAAACTTTTTTGGTGGTCTTTCGCGTTCTTCGTTTCTCACATCAGAATCGTCACTTTTGAATTTTTTGAACCACTCAAAGCACTGTGATTTACCAAGAGCATGCTCACCGTTAGGCTTCGACAAGCATTCGAAGCGATTCAGCAGCAGTTTTCTTCAAATGGTATCAGAAAATCAATGCTGTCCGCAAATCGTAGTTTCCAGGCACAAAATTCGACATGTTTAACACTTTTGCAAACGATGCTGTTGTATGAAAATTGTATTCTTGTAAGTTAAAAATCTTTGATGGTAACTACATTGGCAGTTAGAGCTTTTTAACAGCAAATTCCGGTTTCATATATACAGACCTCGTAAACGGATACAGGGTGTAACATAAGTAGGGGTTTTCCTTTTAACACGACATAGACCTCAAAAAACTAAGCAACATTTTTTCGAAATCTCAAGAACAACCGAAATATGCGCCTATGAAAGTTTTAATAAGTAGATATATCTTTAGCTATTGTTCAGTCCGGGACTGGCTACAAAAGGTGTTCGAAATTGTCTCCATTGATTTCGTTTGCACAAATTGTCGCTCGCCTTATCCACAACTCTATGCATGCTGTTAGAAGCATTCTGGTGACACTCTCCGTATATCAACAACATATCCACCAATTCGTGATTCGAGTAATTATGGGTCATTGTCAATTGAATAGTATCAATAGTGATAGTTCATCAAAATAACACCTGGAGCTAAACTTCACGAACGATTTTTAAGCGGCATGGGTAAATTGTATAAAAACAGTAAACATTAAATGTTTTTTGCGTTTTTGCAGTAGTTGATAATTTTTTGTGGGACATTTTATTTTCTTTACATTGATTTACTATTTTATGCAGGAATGGATTTAGATCTTATACAAAAATTTATTAAAACTCATCTGCGCATATTTCGTTTTTTTTTTGAGATTTCGAAAAAATGTTGTTTTGTTTTTTGAGGCCTATGTCGTGTTAAAAGGAAAACCTCTACTTATATTACACCCTGTCTACAGACTTGGTTAAACGAGAGAAACGTTGCGGGTTTAAGATATTTTTTCTCGGAAAACTCGAAATATTGGAATTTCACAAAAAAATTTCGAGTTATGGCAAAGAGATAAACTAAAATAGTGTGTCCAAGATATAGACGTACAGAGTTAATTTTCCCCAGCTTCAATATGTAGAAATATTAAAATTCAGATACGTACATACATTATTATTTCGTATCGCGTATTGATTTTTCAACCGGTGAGCTGTACATTTATAAAAGGCTGTAAAATTTTTTGTATGGTTCGAAACATTATCGTTTCTTAGATGATTCAGTCGGGTGTTAACGCGGTGACAAACAAGATCTTTGCTATACTGAAAAATCTAATAATCGGTATAATCGGGTGTTCTGCTATTTCAAAGACTCGTGAGACATGCCACTAGTGTAGCTGTGATTTAGTGATTGAAAGTGCGCGTTGCCAGATACATTTTCCTCCTGTTGTGGTGAAAGTGAAAGTTTTAATTCTTATACTGTTAATTTTGTGCTCCCTTAAGGCTAAGTAGAAAAGAGACGCCATTTTTTTCGAAACTATTCCCTTGAATTCGTAACTTTTCACCCTATTACTTTTATTTTCTCTATAACCGTTTACTAGATCCTTACGCTTGACAATTTCTTTTCTTAGACACACTATACATACACTATATACATGTATGTAATAAACCGACTTGATTAGCCTATAACGACTTTTTTCAAGTTCTGCTTATCCTTGTCGTTCCAGGTCATTAAATTTATGACACACCTCCAAACCCTCCCTCCACGACGTTGTTAATAATAAAATAAGAATAATAAATGGTTCATAGTTTGTTCAAATTCCAATTTGGTTTTAAAGCTGACCTTAAATTTCGTTGGTAAAGTTTCAATTGTTACCTAGTTTAGCTCTTTTCTTGACAACACATTCCTGCCATCCCTGGTTAGGTAGACTTACATTAGATTACCCTTCGAACTACCCGTCCCTCATCCCATTAACGTCAATCAGCCTCGGACTACTGTTGCCCTACAGCTCATATATCCAAATAGTTGTTACCTGCTCCTAACGTGTTTGCATATAGCACATCAAAACTCTTCAGTCATATTCAAATTTGAACGGTTCTCGATGTCTCGTTGAAGAGGACTCGACGGATCTCTCGAAAAGACAAGGGTAAAACGACACCTAGGGTGACTTATTGTGATCGAGTTGAATATTTGTCACTTTGTTTGTCTTATTAATATGCAGATTATGCTAAACAAACGGGTTGCAGCTGCTCTTTGATGTGCTCAATTAATACCATTTGATATTTTCTTAAATTTTATATGTTTATCAAAAAACATTATAGAAGCATCACTGACGTCTTTAATAGTGTCGCTTGATAAGGGGTCATGCTTGTTACGCAAATTTGGATACCGCACGCGTCATTGAAAGTCGGCAGTTGTACTGTAAAGGACAATAAAAATATCGTGCATGTAAGAAGGGCTGTTCTCCCCGATTAGTCTGACGCCGATCGTATATCGTTTCACTCTAAATTGAGGAAACTAAAATATGGTCATTATCTTCATTATTATGATATGCAAATAATATTAATATATAAAGTTATTTCTTATTTAGGACTCAGCATAGTTTGCTTCATATGATTATCTTTGAAGCTCAGTTTTTACATAATTGTTTATTTGCAGCTCAATTATTATTGTTCTGGTTTTGAAAATATCGCTGAATAGGAAAGAGAACATGAAACATAGTTGATAATGTTTTAAAACTTAGCTAGTCAGGGAGAAAAATACTATAATAAATACTAAGTCTGACTTTTTATCTTACGCTCTCGAAGATCTGATAGGTTTGAAAATCTATGACTTAAATTCAAATTAATTCATATTGCTTATTACGTTTCACTATTTTATCTTTAACAACTTAAACTTTTATTTTGAATTTTAATGAAATATTAACAGCTTTTCTCTGCCATACAATATTGTAGCTACTGTGTCATTTTTCCTTTTACTGTTATGCTTGTCAATATGGTTATGCACAAGGAACTTAATTTTGGAAACATTAGAACTACCCTAAAACGGAACGTTTCGGACACGGAAATTTTCGGCGTGCCCAACTCTTAATATACGTATTTAATATTGTCGATTCAGTTATGCACCATTCACCATTAGATCCAGAATTGAAAATTAAAAATAAAGATAGAAACTTTTAATATGAGATTGGAAATTCCGGCAGTTTAGTTCGCTAACTAGTAATTAAAAATTGGGTTTATATCAGGTTTACTATATATATATATCAGGTTGTTCGGAAAGTAATTTCGTTTTTTTATGTGAAAATGAATGACAGTTTTCGTATAATAAACAAATGCTTTATTAAATTATATATTGGCCGTTCTGGTCCAACACCTTTTGCCATCTTTCTGGTAGTAGCATAATTCCACGCTCATAAAATTTTTTGTCTTTGCTGGCAAAAAACTGATCGAGGTGGTTTTTGACCTCATCATTTGAGATGAAAGTTTTACCGTCTAAAAAATTTTGGAGTGACCGGAACAAATAATAATCCGATGGTGCCAGGTCTGGAGAATATGGTGGGTGTGGCATTGTGTCCCATTCAAGCTGTAAAAGCTTTTGGCGAGTGACCAAACTTGTGTGAGGTCTCGCGTTGTCTTGGTGAAACACTACACCTTTTCTGTTGATTAGTTCGGGTCTTTTCTGTTGAAGTGCATCCTTCAGTTTGTCCAGCTGCTGGCAGTAGACTTCCGAATTAATCGTTGTGTTATCCGGTAAAAGCTCAAAAAAAACGATTCCTTTAAAATCCCACCAAACAGACAGCATCACCTTTTTTTGGTGAATATCGGCTTTGGAAATGGTTTGAGTCGATTCATCTTTTTTGCTCCATGACCTCTTGCGTTTGACGTTGTTGTATACAACCCATTTTTCGTCCCCAGTAATGATGCGCTTCAAAAACGGATCATTTTTGTCACGTTTGAGAAGCGAATCGCAGACGTCAATGCGGCGACACAGATTTCTCTCTGTGAGAACATGGGGAACCCATATATCGAGCTTCGAGGATAATCCCAGGCCTTTCAAGTGGTCATAAACTGTTGAATTCGATAAATTTAACTTCAATCCGATCTCACGTGTTGTTATTCGACGGTTCGCATCAACTAATGCCTTTATGGCGTCTTTATCAGCTTCAACCGGCCTTCCCGAACGTGGTGCATCTTCGACATCAAAATTGCCAGATCGAAATTTAGAGAACCAGTTCTGACACTGGCGTACTGTCAACACACCTTCTCCATACACATCGGTCAATTTCTTTCTGGCTTGAACAGCATTTTTACCCTTTCTGTAGTAAAACAGTAGGATATGTCGAAAATGCTGCTTATCGCTCTCCATATTTAAAAGGGCACCAACCAAAAACTACTGCGTAGAATTAATTGAAATGTTTCACACACAAGCCTTGTTATATGAGCTCTCAAAGCATATAAAAATTATATGGCTTAAGTGTGAGGTTAAGTGCAAAAAAATACCATTAAATCCTCTGTCGGGAAAAAACGAAATTACTTTCCGAACAACCTAATATATAGGTTTATTATTTGTGTCCTAGTGTGTATATGAACTATGGATTACTTACTGTTCATATTTGCTTTGCAATAAGTCTAAAAGCTTTGGTAGGACAATGACGCAGAGGTCCAGGCTCCAAATAGTACTGAAACAAAATATGATAATTAATAGTTACATCAGTTTCATAATGCATGCGATATTATCACAAGTTTATTTTCTATAAACATACGTAGGTAAACGTAGGTAAAAATTCAAATTCCTATTCAAAATACTCTATCCAATGAGTTGTACCATTTTTTCATTTGGAAATAAAAAGTTGGAGGTGGTTTCTAATTACCACATTTGTATACGTATATGTATCTTTGTCTGTAAACCTATTATCATGTGTAACTTACTATTTCGTGTTAGTAACACCCAATACATCTACTAGAGTACTGAGATCGTCCATAAGCACTGCTGACTCGACGGAGCTCTTAATGTCCCTATTCCTACAGTGAGAGAAAACGAGCCTTTGATTTCGCTTTCGCGTGGTCAAAATGCTCATCATCCGCTGATGGCCTCTCATTAACGAGCTGAGCGCTTCAGCTTCAGACATATCCGGAGAATGGTGCCTGAAGCCTAGTATATCATGGTCCTTCTGAAAATATCAATAAAAACATATTAATAAATTAAATTAAATATCTGAAAATACTCAAATATTTTCTGACAAAATGTTTTTGCCAAAACTTCCGACACGGCCAGGCAATTATCTTTTTGGTGGGTTTTTGGTATATTTTAATGATATAGACATTTATTTTTATCGAGGCTAGACAAAGTCTCTTAAAACATAAAATTCGGAATACGCATGTAAAATGACCGCAAATCTGCTTCTCACATTAACAAAATTAACAGTTTTGTCTGCTAACTTAGCCGCGTATCAGATATTCTCAATTCTTTACCTTAATATGATTATCAAATTTTCAGGGTTACGAGAAAAATCCGTAAGTGGCATCCATAAATAATCCATAGACTTTATAGATTCTTACAATTATCATTTCAAAGAATTCACGTTTGACACCCTACCATGTATGTTGAGCTTAACCAAATTTATGAAAATCATACAAGCATATATTATTCAATTTTGAAACACCTTTCATTGGAGGTATCACATAACCTAACTTAACATTAACAAATGATATGACGTCACAACCTCGATATGTATTAATAAAAATTGAATAAAAATAATTACCAATATCATAACAATAAATCAATAAAATTTATCTTTTGATTTGTTTGTAGGTTTAGATAAAAACGTTTTATTTAAAAGTTTTTACACTTTTTCGTATATTTTTTGCATATTTGGCACTTACAGGAAGGAATTCGTCAAAATCAACTCCGACAGGTCGGTCAATTCGCGACGGCACAAATTCGTTCTCTTTAGAAACATCATCGTCGGGAGAGAGCTTCTTGACGTACAAATCTACAGGAGGATTTACTATATGCAGAGATTTGGGTAGATGAGAATTCTTGATTTCGTTTTTCACTGTCGTCACATTAGGCACGCTGGAGTTGCGATGCGGTTTTGAGAATGAACTTTTTCGGGAGATCACTCGTGATGACTGTATGCCTGAAACGATATAAGGGTAAAATACATTGTTTACTTTAAAGAAGCTATTAGAAGTTGGGAACCGTATATACGACTTTTTTGACGTTGATGAAACTCTCTTAAACTTTTGCTAATATATAACAACAGTAAAACCGCACCTAGGTGTTTGGTCTTGGTTTTCTGACCAAGTATGATATTACTTGAAGCAGAATTTAAGCCAATGTCATTGAATGCATGCATCATTCAATGATATTCATGAATATATCCATCCTATGGTGGTTTACTGAAAATTTTCAAAAATCATAGTGTTATCTTTGGCATATATCTATTAATTTGAATCTTCAATCGCTTAAATAGTTAGAGTTGAAGGATTGATTAAGATTAGTAAGAAATGAAAATAATAAAATAAGGTAACTTTTCCCAATTTAACTGATCTTGCGTAATAGTTTTTGAGATAGTAACCCGAGCTAACCTCTATTGATGCTAGCTTCTGATGCACTGTGCTTCATTCCGTCGCTTTGATTCCTTATCCTCGTCTTCTCATTGTTTTCGTTCACACTGGTTTGTCGGTGAAGATTGAATTTAGGAGTCGGTTTCGTTTTGGCAGTCGGCAATATGTTTTCGGCGTCTTGTTGTTTAGTAAGCCGACTGAGGTAAACCTAAAAACGGATTTTTTTAGTAAAACAAGTTTAAGACTAATACTTCAATATTAATACTTTAAATTTAACTTTGGAGTCAAAGAATAGTTATACAAATGAGAACCATAGAGAACCATTCTAGAAATCTAGACCCAAAAGCTTTTCTTAACCTGAATTAACCAGAATCAATGACCCGCGCCTGATGGATAGTTTTCCCAGTCATGCTTTAAAATGCAGCTTTTGGAGTATAAATAAATGGTGTGATGAAAATTTTCACACCAAGATTTATTCCCATAGAAACAGCTACATCCATTGAAATTATCTTGGTATTAACGGTGCATTAATCATCTAAGATAGTTTAAGGTTAATTCAAGATATGTGCTGGCGAATTTAAAATTTTACCCTTAGATAAAAACCAATAAAAAAATTAATACAATACGTACTTGATCCAAGTTCGATTTAGATCTTGAATACTTATTAGGACTTATGGCAGGAGGGTCGGGCTTGTGGAAGTTGTTCACGTTATTGTCCAACGAAAGGGCCTCGAAGTTGTCAGTCAGGTGATGATCTCCCAAAATTTGAGGCTCCGCTGGATCATGATAGGGCTCAGTAAATACAACGGGCACTGAAAATAATCTTTATTTGAAATAATCTTAACAATTAGCAAAAGGCTTTGCAGTATAATTATGTATATCGTACACATTCTTGACGATCATTATTTGCAGTATCAAATCATCCATTTCCATACTGTTTAGTATTTTTCAGATAAGCAAAGAGTTTAAAATGGATGAAACATTTTCACGCACGATTTTTGCTTTAATTGCGGTTGACCAAATTATATACTAATCATTATAATTTATCAGAAAAGATTCGTTTAAATTTAAGTTTGAAGAATTTTACAAGCAGAGTATCTTTTTAATTTTTTGAATCTAGTAAGAGTTCAAGTAAGATTTATGTTATTTTCATTTAGTTTTAACTGAAAATAGTGTTCAATTCCACTCCATAACTAATATTGAAAGAAAAAAGCAGATAGTAGCATAACAATGTTGGATATATTTGCTTATAATTTTTGTATACGCAAGAAAGTCCATCTTAACAGATTTATTGGGAAGTCGAAAATATTCCAAAACAGTGATCCCTGATTAAACGAAAAAAAATAGCCTTGAGGCAATATGTCAGTTGTGACGAAGGGAACAAAGTAAACAAAGGCTGAAAATTTGTAATAGAATTACTTACTTTTCACTCGGCTATTAATACAGGGTGCTACAAATTCGCGGAAATGGGGCTCTTGTGCACTATAAGAGACACAGGATAGGTTTGTATAACATTTGCATCTTGTAAATTGAAAATTTTCTTTTAAAATATCCAAGATTTTCTACAATGAATATTTAATATAAATTAAATTTGAAACATTCGTTTTCTAATCCTAAAGCAATTTTGCATTAGTATTAAATTGAGCATGTTTGTTTTATCTTAGTTTATCTGTGTATATTTTACAGTTTAAGAGATTTCTATATATTCCCACGAACCTGTAACATCCTATACAGTGCAAATATATTAACCTTCCTTACATTTCGAAAAATTAGCAATCTCATTCAAATTCAAATGATTTAATTCAGGTTAACCATATGACAATCAAACCAATTTTAATAATAACGTTGACATTCATTATAAAGAAAAGTATACAATGAGTCGAGGTAATATTAATTGCTTGCAAGAAGAGCTAAAGAGAACGATGAAGTTGCACCTCAATGAACATTGATCCGTTAGGATCGATCATTTTTATTCATTAACTTATAGAAAATAAATACATCAAAAAATGAACGCTTCTTGTCATAGGTAGGTATTCAAATAATATGAAATTCTTGACCTCGTGAAGGTTTCAATGTAAAACAATATTATTCGGCAAAGCAAGGACGATAAACTGTATAAAGATATTGGAAAAGAAGATAATTTAGTAGTGAATTAGGCTCATTTTAAGATACAATACAAATCACATATTGCTTTATCACCACCCAAGGTGTTGAAACATCCGAAACTATACTAGTCAAAAAAGCCGGACCTAGCAATTTACAAACCAATTGGGTCGAGTAAATATCATACAGAACCAAAATTCATTATGGAACACTTTTATTTGCTAACATGATTAAAGTGCTATTTCAATTATACGTATCACGGATTTGTAGGGCTTTGATCTGGTGTTGTTGATGCGTATTTAATGTTTCAGTGATTACGTACCTGAAGTAAAGTCACGTTCGGGCTCTTGGAACGGTTCTGGTTCCGGTGGAGGAGTGCGAGTCACTAAAATCATAAAAAAGATAATTTAATATTAAAAAACATTCTAATGGAAAAGTACTTTATTGTAACATTTCATTATAGAACTACGTAGGTAAAATAAAATATTTTTTAACGGGAATTTTAATGGAAAACAAGGCGTGATATTTTCCACATTTGCACGCATTTTCCTACGTTTCCATACATTTTTCATATTAATTTACCACATTTCAGTCATCAGTTTACTCCTCGTCTTTGGCACTTATTCGAGTAACGAGTGCCCATAAAAACGTTAATGACACTTTCACTCTAAATAAATGCTCATTACGTTCGTACACACAACCTCTGAGGGCTTTAATTAAAAAAATTATATAACAATTGTCTAACATAATGTTACTAAAAAAAATACTGGTTTTAATGCGTTTAATTACCCACTTCTTGGAAAGTGAGGACTGAATTATCATCAAAATAATCAAAACCGTTTCGTTTTTAAAGTTGTTTGTAACCGAAACAACATGGTTAACAGTTTATTTGCTCTGAATGTTACGTTAATAATAGTATGTTTGAATTAACGGGTGTGTGGATATTTTTTTTAAATTGCCTCAATGTGATTTTAGAATTTTAATGAAAGAATATGTATGGTATACCATGAAAGTGATAACAACTGGAAAAATGACCTATTTGATGCCGGATTAGAAATTAATTAAATCCTACCATTCCATTGTTTCCTATTATCAGTCCCAAAGTATTCGAGTTCTACACTTCCTACAATTGTCTACGAAAACAATAGAAACACACTTATATAAATCTAATCTAGATTTTTATTTCATAAAATGTAAGTTTTTCAAGTTAGCACTGATTTAATAATGTTATTAAAATATTTTTATACAAATTCCAATACCCTTCAATTACTAAAAGAAACTATAAACGAAACTGACTATTAATTTGCATAGTACTTTGTCCACTTAATCGGTGTATCGAAATCAGCATTTGCCGCAAATAATAGTTTTACGTAGATAATTAATGCCTACGTGATTAGGTTTATCGGCAATAAAATCAGACCAGTATCTGCAAAAGTTAGGTATTACTTTAAAGTGCAACGAAATTGCAGTATTAAACAATACTTGTAAGAAAGTACCTATACTTAGTAGTTTGCGGTTGATGATGCTTAAGAAGGATATTAGGGGAATAATAATCATTTATCGATAAGGAAATAATACTTTGTTGTTACCACCATTACTAACACTCGCATTTTTAGGCGTTATAAAAGATTATTAAATAATAGACAGAAAGGCAAATACCGGTATTACTATTGTAAAAATACAGTATAAAAGCGGCTAAAGGCAACAGCTTTATCAACAATAGATACAGGGTGTACTTAATTATTCATTTATAAGGATAAAACAAGAAATGATGACGTGGCAAATTAAAAGAATAACATAACGGCATAATGCCTTTCATGAAAATAGTCCTATCAAAATACCCTCTTTTCGTTGTTCTCTCAAAATAATCCTTTTTCGAGGTTTTTTATCGTCATCTACTAACTTCCTTAATTCTGTCCGCCTTGTCTCACAACATTCACATTTTTCGCTGGTCCTTCATTAACTCTTTTAATCGCCTTTCCTGAGACGACTTAACTAAAGTCCTATAGTACATGTTCCACTTCTTATACCCTACTTATTCAGATTTTTGTTGCAACTCCTCCCTTCTTTTAACTCTAAACCTTTTAGACTCTAACGCTTTCATGTTTAGCTTTCTTGCTGGCCACACTTTAATACTGATTTTAAATAAGTCCTACTACTTAGTGAATCACCAAAGAATTCGCGGCGTAAAGACACCCTGTATAACCCATCTATAAATAACATTTATCTCTTGAGATTAATTACATAAAAACTAAACTTTTGCACCAATGCACACAGGACATTGACACTAAATTATCTGAAGTCGGAGAGCAATCAGATGGATTAATGATATCTTCGAATCCAGTGGGGCTACACAATGAAAATTAAAATGAATGCGATTTCTTTGGATCATAACTAAACTATCTCCCCTGTGCTCCATATGTTATAGAATTTTAGAATAGAAAAGTAATGAAAATGTAACATGGGGTTTTATTTCGTCGGTTAGTGTCTCCAAAATTGAATGAAACAAAATCCCAACTTTGAAATGATGAAAAAATCAACGCACGATTTATAAAAAAACACATCTACATTTTCCAGAGCAAGTAACATCTGTATGATTAGATTGATCGAATGGAATTAAAGACTTGCCCCTACCTACTCTGCTTTCTAAGTTTTTGAGTAAAAATAACGTTAAAAACCAACCAATATTCGATCGAAACCCATAAATAGAAATGACTGCTACTAGAAATAGAGTCCACAATAAACTTGATAATTTTAATTCATTTTCAAATTTAATCTACCTTTATTATTATTTTGTGGAACACCATTTTCTAAAATACGATGAATAATGTTGTCTCAACTTCGGTTTACATAATGGGCGGTTTACATTGAAAAAAGACCAATTCTAAAGCAATAAATGCCCAACCGTTTATCTATCGCTTCCATTTTAATGAAGATCGGCACATTTCCCACTGAATGAATTAGCTTAATAAATTTCAAAGGCTAACTTGAGAGAAATCAACATCCCATAGAAGTAAAGCAAATCATGATTCATTCAAACCTACCGGCTATGCGTAAAGGTCGCAATAAGCTTCTTCCTAAACAGGTGATTAGAACCTTGACAAAATGGTTAGATCTGTAATTTAAAGTTTCTCGGTAGTATTGTATATCATATGACTTGCGAAATATTACTGCATTATTTATCTATGTCTACAAGTCCAAGAAATCCATTGTTTGCACGAAAACTGTAAAATCACACCTAGATGGAGAGTTTGCGAAAGTGGAGCAAAGTGTCAAGAAAAAAAGGTCGCTTATTGATCGTGTTTACTGAGTATACTGTTTCGTGTAATTTAATATCTCGTTGGATTTATTGCATTGTGTTCCAGTTTGGTTTTCGCCATGACACGCCTTAATACAATAGACAACATAGTTTTACTACTTTGCATAAAATTTTAAATACATTTTTTAAAAGAAATATGCATTTAATACACAGGGTGTTACTGTATTCTATTAAGAAGGTCAAGGGATTTCAAAAAATGTAATAAAAAAGATCGGCCCGTATGAAGAAGAAATTGAGCTGATGATGTTACGAAAATCCGAAACGTAATATTAAAAATCCAATAGCTCTATCTTGCAGATGATAAAAAAGGTAATGAAGAGATGATTTATTTTTAATCATTTCTTCAAATAAGTTCAGAATAATATCAAAGTAATTTTATCAAACAAATATGTTTTCCTCCAATATTTTGGCAATCAACGGGAAATTTCCAAATTTTGAACGTTGAAATGTAATTTGGAAAGAAAAGATTATGTTTTTGTAAGTAATAATTATGGAATTTTCGATCTTGAAATTAAATTGTATCGATTGGGTTCATAAAAGCGCTTTTTTTGATACAACATGTTAGGTTCTATGCCGTACATTCAATCTCAAAGAGACATTAGATTCTTGTCCTAAACTTTACAAACTGGAGTGTTAAAAACTTGTGCTTTACCGGACTCACATTATTTGTTGGTTTTTTCCTGAATCCTCATGAAGTGAATTTGTTAACCCAAACTCTCTCTCAACGACAAAACTGCATAGATCATGAACACATTCTTAAATAACAGTTAAAAGAAAATGAAAGATAGAACTTTCTACAAGATAGTTATTTAAATTATCTGTTATGCTGCAGCAGTTTGTAATAACTATGTTCAGTATAGTGTAACAAACGATTATGTTTATTATTATGATAGATTATGCAAAAACTCGGACTCGGACATTGCCAATAAATGACCCAAATTTAACATGGAAAATCGGAAATTGCCTACCAGGGTCCTTTTATGCCTTTGTGTACTTTTTTGTACGCGCAAATGTCTGATGAAGCAAAGAAATACAAACAAATGTTGCTACAAACCAGCATCAACTTAACCTGTTGGAAAAAAACCCAACATTTTCCCAATTTTGACTCAAGATCTCTACAGCACCTCCGCCTTGATTTACCCAGCCAGGATGTTGAAAATGGAAAAATTCAATACGGATGTACATAAATGTAGGAAAAATTTATCAGGCTACACCCTCTAGCCGATCCTGTATATACATATGTTTATTTACGTTTAATACGTTGTTGAAAAATAATATTGTTAAAAAAAATAAGTATTTAGAATTATATCGATTTTAATTATCGAGATATCATTTGAGGCTTATGAGACACCCGACATAAATACATAAGCCTTAACTTATTAAGGCTGCATTGTTTCCTGTGTCTAGGAGAGTCTTTACAAAGCGGTTTACCTTTTCGGGACAGTCACGACCATCCTGTAATGTCTGCATACACAATAGCCTTACTGGGTACTTCAGAAATGCCTTTCCATACTTGTGCCTTATGTTTACGACTGTCGGGTTTTCGTTTTTAAATTCAAAGTCTGCCTACAGGTCATTGACTATAATGGCTGGGAGATTTCACTTTTATCGAAAACCCATTAAAGTCTACAAGTTTCTTTATGTAATTTCACTATAAGCATATATTTGGTGTGATAATGAAAAGGAAAAATAACTGCTTGGTCATATGCTGGCAGGTACTTATGCCAGCTAATGGTTTTCGCAAATATTTAGTTTTTAACAACTTTGCAAATCAAAATTATATATATTTTATAGAGTATAAAAGCAAGAAATACAGTAATTCGAAGAAACGATTAAATATGCATATGTGTTATAGTCAAAAGTAAGCCGATAAAGGTCGAACAAAGGACTTATTAGCTATTGTCGTAATGGATATTGTGGTAACCTCTTTGCTACTATAAAATGTATCGTGCATGTCCAAAGGTAAAAATAGACGTTCCCCAAATCGTTGACCTTCCATACAAAGCGGTAGTAAAATGAGTCCGGAAGTCAGGCCTACCTACAAACTTTATCTCTCTCTTTATCAAATAGGCCAAATGGTTGCGAGGTCTTAAATAACATGCATATCAGCTGGAGTAAAATGCGCATTTTCTTTTTAGCAATCATTCAAAACTTTCTTTGAATTTTTTCAGCAAAAATAAACCAGAAAGGAAATGAAATAATGACATTTTAAAAATAAGAAACAAATAATCATGACAAGGATAAAATTCATATTAAGTTGATTAACGTTTTGAGGACATCACTTCAAACTAACGATGCAAGACCTCCTGAAGACTTTGCCAAGGTCATATAGACGTCAATGACGTCAACACGCCAATGTCAGTTTGACGTCATATGGAAAATAATCTTGGGATATGTTAAGTCACTCAACGAACGTTATTTTGATGTCAATTAATCTATCAATTCACATTTTTCGCCTCGTATAACCGTTTTAATTTGCTTTTCTATTAAATTAATTTGCACACATTTCGCTCTACCTCTCAGAAATGAGAACCTGATTCCTGATTATTATTATCTGCGTGTTCTCGAATTAAGGATTCATTGCATTTTATTAATTGATTTTATTTAGTAGAGCGCCGTCGTTAATTGCTTTCAATTTCTTGTGAATAGCTTTCTCATTTTACGGCAAATAACGATAATTTTTATGCCGGCGGGAAGCAAATTTTTTTACAAAGTCGCTTTTGTAATTTCACAATTATTATTCTCAATATCGATAAAATTAACCATGTCAAAAGTTGTCTCAAAGATCGAGGGTGTATAATATGAAACATTTCTTAAAAGTCTGGAATAGCACACATAATTGTTGAGGCCATCCATTACGACAGATGCAGAATTTTGGAGTATTTATCCTATGAAATTTTAATTGTATATATATTAGTTAAAATCGAATAGGTAATAATATTTTCAATTAACCACACGTCTAACAACTCAGTTAGTTTCCAAGACTTAACCGCTTTTGCACCGGTTAGAACGGTACTAGTGGTACTTGGCAGTAGTTGAACAAACGGTCATTTGTCACGAAAGGTCACTTTTATAGCCTTAGAAACGCGGAACCAACACAAAAAGGCACATTAAGATGGAAATGCACACAAGGGAAAAGTTTTTTGCAAGAGATATAATCTATATATGTCTTTCACAGTCTTAAAGGTCATCTTATGGTATCCGACGGGTAACTATAAAATGTTGATTAAGGTCGATGGAATATTCTTGCAAGGTGACCTAAAAAAGGTCTACAAAAATGTAAAAAAATAAAATGTCACATGTAAGGAAATATTGGTTAAATAAAGCCCAAAAGTCAAAACACAAGTTATGCTTTACGGCACTCTTTAAGTCAACTTATTATCGTCAACATATTTATTGACTTTGTTGTTGAGTGATTGAACTCTAACCACTAGCCAAGGATTGACAAAAATAACTTCTGTAACGGGTATTCATTAATGTCGAATACAATAAGTACATACATATATGTATATGTATACACTACAGTGACAAAACCATAATGATCTAATTACCGATTATATTATTAGCAAACGTCCATTTCAATGCTCGCCATTTGAATAAATACCTGAGTACCTACTCTGCTTAGTCGTTCCTTAAATTATAAACTCATTAACTAACCCATTAATAGTAAGTAACGAAGGACTTTCTCTCTTTCTCCCTCACGATTTGCATTTCTGCAACAAATTATACAAGTATTAAATAACAACTGCGGTGCCTTTAACGTAACTTTGCTTTACCGGGTAAGGATTATTTGAGGTCATGGAACAATTAATTGTCAAGTCTTACGTATAAATATAATTTTACAGTTTGAAATACTTTGCCAGTCCAAGCAGCTTTTTAACGCAGTTTCTAACGTGGAAAGTTGATTTCTGAACACACATCTTTGATAGTCAATGTGGAGATGTAGGCAGTAAGTCAGCTAAAGACGAGTCTAGAAATCCACAATATAAAGGAATTCAACAGGCCGAATTTGAGTACACTAGACATGGATGTTTTGGGGTGCTTAATAATTATTTACTTGAACCTGAACTAACCAGAACTTACCAGGAAACTCCTGATTGGTGCAATTTCAAAAGCCGTGGTTATTTTTATTCGCTTTAAGTCTAGGACGGATTTGAGCATATCTTTGCTCAACAATGCTCAACTTTTTGAAGACGTTTTGTTGAGAGCACTCAGCAATAATGATTTTATTGTGATAAAAATGAATAAAAGACAAAATTTTGCCTTGAAAAATGCTCCAATGATGCTCTTTCTACCACTTACTGTTCGCGCTTGCTTAATTGTAATGACGAATGTTCGTGTTAGGATATGTATTCGTCTGACAATGAACACGAACGAGGTGTTGAAACGAATTTGAAGATTTATTTATATTGTTGGGTATATGCGATGCTGAATGTACACTTATTTTTCAACGTAAATAAAAATTATGATACTTACGTCCTCTTCCTCGAAATATTTCATTATAGTCCTTGAAATTAGTAATATCAGCCATGGATTCTTCTTCCGGATCGGTACCCGACGTGCTTTCTTCTATCGTCTTCACATCCATACTCCTCGTCTTCAAACTGACAGGGCGTTCTGTCTTGGAGAAGCTCTTCCTCACACTCGTGTTCTGTACAAAAGGACTTGGAGGCGAAACGGAATCCGAGGTCCCTTCCATGGGATGGCATTTTTTCAGTTCTACTACATACACTTGTACGTGGTTTAAGTAAAATGAGGCTCCCACCTTAAATTTCAAAAGGTATAAGTTAGACAAATGGAAAATGTCCCGCGGAATTTGTTTTGAAAGTATTTAGTATAGGGTCTTTTTAAATACTTATACAGGGCATCTCAGAAATATTAGCACAAATCAGTATTGGTGCTACAGGGTAAAAATAAAGCCCTTTAACTAGTTGCCTTATACAAAAATAGCATGTTTTCATTCCAATTAGGAGTAAATCCCACAGTTTTAGATTTACAGACTTGATGTTTTTCTTTGGGGGGTTTTTGGTAACGATAAATTAATTTAAAATATCTTTTTCAAAGTACCTAATAGGTGGTACTATCTGCGCTTTACCGAGGTAAAAAAATCGACGTAAATTTTTAATCAGCGTTTTTACCTACCTATTATGGGAAGATAGGTAAATAGGTAGGTAGGCAAGGGTGTTTCTATGGATAGGTAGATAATAGTATCGTAAAATTCTCAACAAAATTTGAACTCGCTTAACTTTTAAATAATTTTAGATTGGAAATATATAAGTAATTGCTGAAAATTCAATAACGTTCATGCGGTCATTTAACGTAAAAGGTAAACACAGCCTGCAGGTAGGTGATTTCAAGGTTGACACAAGCAGCGCGAATTAAATCTAATTTGGATAGGCATACAAGTAAAGAATAATGATTCGTTTCGCAAGTTATTCGCCCAGTTATTTGCATTTGGAGAGAATTGCATTAACACAATCATTCAAGGATACTTATGAAGGAAACTTTTGCAAAAGCAGAATTAAAAACCAGTTTTGTCTGTTAAATGTTTTATTTTTGAAATATGTACATAGTTTCTAAAATTATTAAATATATAATTACAAACACCACTTAAATTTAGATTTTGAGCTTCATACATATTTGGCTTTACTTAACCCATTCCAAAAGGTTTTTGATGTGAACAGGTCCGGATGCTAAATATAAAATAATGAATAAAGAGAAGAAAAATATATCTGGTTAAATTTGAGCACTACTTGAAACGAAATTACTTAATTTTGTCTTCTTAATTAGGTGCCGTTCCTGGGCCACACTCAGCTGCCCAATTTGGAAATACAGGAAACAAACTTCTCGGCTGAAGATCCCTAATATGTTCCACTTTTTTTCCTTGAGAATAGGCAGAATGATGGTTGTGATTTCTTCTCACGCCTCGGGGTAAAAACCCGTCTCCAAAGAGCTATTTATTATCTGCATCATATTGTTTATGATGATTGTTTATGAAAATAACAATCAACAACATAAAGCCAGCAATTTTATCGCCACCAGTAACACTTGATTTTTTTGACACAACATTTTCAAATTCGAAGTAAGTCTACAGCTGCCAAACCGTGTTCCAAGTTATGCTTGAATTTGTTCTGTATTTTAATTGAATACCCCCTTAAATTTGCGCCCTATGTGTAGGAATCACCTTGTATATTGATATTTACACAGCAGGATATAGGCATATTTTACAAATTTATAATCCTCATTACACTTGGCTACATAGCACTTCCTCGATTTTAACACCGAGTATGATAACGTTTTGTTCGCGTTTTCTTAAAAGTAAGTATTAAAGCTATATGGATATTCTGGCCTAAATATGTCCAGAATACATCTGCTATTAACACTCAAATAATAAAAGTGGTGAATGACAGCCAAATCAAAATGAACGTTAGGATCCTTTTGAGAAGATTGTTAACAATTGCTATTATCCTAAACAATGGTGGACAAGATATGAATAAGCATTATTTTTATGGATATAAAAGTATGATATTGCAAAATATAAAAATATTTAACACTATTTATTTTCTCACACTTTCTTATTTATAAAGTAGGTACAATATTCACTTACCAATTGATTCTGAGCAAATGAAATATCACAAACTCTCCCCCATGAGACTGGTACAGAGTCATATAATCTACTAGGTTCCCATCCTACGATTTTGAGATAGTCTCGAACTCCTGTAAACAAACACTCCCCGTCTGGGTTGAAACACAAAGATCTCACAGCACCTACATCACTCTCACTAGACACTAAATTAAAATGTTCTAAATCCAAAAAGTTCACTGTTCGATCCACACCACCAGTAGCAAGAAGGAAGTCTTGAGGGTGAAACTCTACACAAGACACTGCATTTAAATGGTCAGAAAATTCTTTCAACACTCGACTAACACGTAAATCCCAAATTTTCACTTTAGAGTCTTCACCTCCAGAGGCAATCCACTGGGCATGAGGACTAAATTTAATACTATTAACTGTTCCTTGATGTCCATTATATGAATAAATAACTCCCTTTTTCCGAGTGTCCCACAATTTAATAGTGCTGTCTCCACTTCCAGAGCATAACATGTCACCATAAGGACTGAAGTCAATACATTTTATAGTCTGCTTATGGCCATTGAGAGTTCTAACTAATTTTGCTGCTTCCAGATCCCATACTTTGAGAGCACCAGCTCTGGAGCCAGCACAGACAATTTCCTCTAACTGGTTAAACTGAACACAGTCAATCGGTGTTAAGTGCCCACTTAAGGACATGAAACAGCTCTGCTTTCCTACTGCCCATAAGTTTACCTTCTTGTCATCTCCCCCAGTTACCATAACCCTCCCTGATTTGTGCCCCAATGCCACACAGTTTACGTTGGCATTGTGAGCTTCGAAATCCTCTGAAAAACAGATTGACATTTCAGTAAAATTAAAAGGTATTTTACATCTAAATGTACTTACGAAGTTTCCATGATCTTTTGCTCAAGTATGCCAGTGAAGCCATAATATCCACAACTGAATTCCATACAGGGGTTTGGAGATGCAATCATTTTAATTGAATTATTGCCCCCATTGATGTTTCACAATGCATACTTCAGGATGTGAGGAGCAATTTAATTTAGCAGAAGAACAGGACAAGGAGATGTTGGGTTCGAATCAAGGAATCAATAGTAACCACCAAGGAAGAGCATGGAACTAGGGAGACAAGGAGAATTTAAGTGTAAAAAAACTGGTATTATGGTATTATGACTTTCTTGTAAAGATAAGAATATAATATTGCTTAGAAACTGATCTAATACGGCACAATTTAAATCTTTCACGAATTAGTAAACTGACAGCAACAAGCTGCAAGTAATACAGGTTGTCTTTCCCAGCTTCAAAACTCTTTTTAAAAAATATTAAATATTGAAAAAAAATTATTGAAGGTTGAAGGATGTGCTTTGTCATTTGACAAAAGACTGACATTTTGTTTGTAGGAAATGCCAGTGTGAGTGAAATGATCGGAACTCCAAAGTATAAATCATAGTGTGAGTGTGTAATCTGTCAAGACTCGAACAAGTCTACATTATCAAATAATATCTAATAAAACTCATAATCGAATTACACACATGTTAGGTAGAATAGGTAGAAATTTCCTACAAATGCATGTGTGTTAAATCCACACAAAATATTTTTATACGTGCCACTTTGACTTGCGAATCGTAAAGTGCTACTTCCAGCTCTGGAATGTGTGCGGCAAATCTACTTATAGCCGGTTTACTGTTCAGCTGTCAGTTGTTGCTGTAACTTTTACAGGTTAGATAGATTTTCCAAATTTAAAAAAATGTAAATATAATTTTTACTGTATAAAAGTTAGTGAATAAATAGTGAAGTTAATTTTCTTAAAAAGGTATTTTTCTGTTCCACACGCCACAGTTCCTTTTACCTTGAACAAAAATCTCTAGGTAAGAGCTAGTCACCAAACAAAATTAGCGACAATTTATGAGAAAAGAGACAGTGATTTTTGAACTTTTAAAAATAGAATTTCCCACTTACATAGCTGTTTATTTCAAGTATTTGCATTCTTTTCCACAACTCGTAAAAATGTCAACAGAACTTCTACATATTTATTCAATTATAAATTTAAAGTCAAAAAATATTCCTTAATCCAGTTTTGGGGTGGCACAAATTATACTTTATTATATTTTTTTTACGTAATTAGAAGCACTATCTCGATGTCTAATGCAGAAACATCAAAGAAATATGATCGCCGCATATTTAGCGATAGGTATCCATTGTTGCGAAGTGCCTCCACTCCTGAAGTTGATGCCACTCTTAAATTACTCCAAAAGTAAGTTTCATTTTTACATTCCATCATCAGTTAGTAATATAAAGCATGAACAAATTGATTGTCAAGTTAAAAGCACACTCTCAAGAGTACCTATACAAGTTTTTGGTAGATTTGTGATTAAGGCCTTAGAAACAAAATTACATTGTTTTCCAACCCTAATCTAACATTTTAGAAGAAAAAAAAAAAATTTCAAATGGAATACTGTCCCCAATCCACTGGACATGCCAAAAATAAGTGAACTTTTGGGTAAAAGTGAAGATGGTGCTAAGAAGGCATTGAGATTTGAAAATCCAGGCTTTGATTGTGGTTGTTATAGTAAAAATCCTGATAATGACATTGCTGCAATGTCTGTTATAAATTTGTATAAGAGCGCTGAAAATTTGGATCAGGATATGGATACAAACAGGTAAGAATCAGCAAACATACTATAAAAGAAGAAAATTAATTTCCAATTTCTTGGTTTTAATTCCATCATCTTTAATAAATATTCTTCATTTTTTATGTGACAATATTCAGAGAGATAATTTTAAGTATATTGTTAGTAAAGCAAAAATTAAAAAAATATCCTTGTTGACAGCATTTCTGAGAAAAATGTATATTAAATACTTCTTGGTTATTCCATATTTCTTATTTTTATCATTGGTGATTGATAATACTAATAATACTATTAAGCTAAAGCTACATTTTAGTTACAGATTGTTAACAGATTTCAAATTTTTAAAATAAAAATTAATGCCTTCATAAAAAATAGGCCAACGATAATTTTTTCTTTACTCATCATCATTTTCTCCCTTTCACCAAGAAGGTAGGAAAAAGATGCTAATAAGAAACTTGTGTGGTCTTCCTCTTTACGAAAAAGTAATAAATGTCTAATTAAGTGTAGTTTATGGGGGTTAATGGGCTTCGTATCTCAAATGGCTTTTAATTCTGTCGTATAATTCCTGATAATAGGGATATTCAGTGCCAAGCACTTTATCCATTTTGTGGCGACAGTTTACTTAAATGTTTTCTTTAAATCAACTTCATACTGATGACATTTGTGATTTTTGTCAAATAATTCTTCATTTTAGCATATTTTCGCATATAGTCAAACTACACTTCAGAAATATTAATAACTTGCATAGGTACAATATTTTAGACACGACGATAGGTACGATTTTTTCATCACATTTGGTATGTATACATAAAACAATCCTCGAAATTTTATTAAATTATATCAGTTGTAATGATAGTCCAGATTTATTTTTAACACCGTATAAAACTCTGTTGTAAATGTAATTATTATTAAATGGGATCGAACACTTTCTGTCGTTTCTTTATAATCGATTTCAAAGACGAACACACATGGTAATTACATTGAAAATATCGATTTTCATTGTCATAGGTGTATTATAACTCTTTTACGTGCGTGCCTACCAATGAGACACAGATAGAATCATTTTATTATTACAAATTATTAGTAGCAAGGGAATGTAATGTGTATTTTGCTAGAAAGTAATGAAAAGAGCCCGAAGTTGGATAGTAGTGTCTTTTAGTGAGTGTCCTCTAATGCATTGTAAAAAGCGCAGTTAAGAAAATATTCACTGTGTGTTAAATTTTTATTTCTTTATTTCTTACTCGTTCCCAATTAATATAATTGTATTTTGAATATGGTAACCATAGAATGTTAAGAAGGGAGTAATTTAAAATTCGCAAAATTTTGTTGTTTGAATATTTCCTTTTTTTTATTTAAAGTAGTTAATTATTTATAAGTAAATTTACAGAGATTTTGAGCTAAAATACTATTTTCTATTAATTTTCAGAGATTTCCTACACACTGAAACTGGAAACTTGAATTTAAATCCAGACATCGTAATGAATCAAAATTCAAATAATGCTACTTCAATATCAGAACCCCCAATTGAAGAAGCAAAAAAATCCTTCAAAATGCACAATCATATCCATCCTAGTCAAAACCACAATCCTTCTTTGAATAGGTGCTGTGAATCTGATACAAAAAAGTGTCCAAGACCGACTATATTCTTCAATGATGGCAAAAGGTATGAAAAAAAGTTAAATGGCGCTGTTTCAATAAACAGTACAAAATTTGAACAAATAGAAATTTTGTGCCGTTACAATTCTAATTTTGCAGGAGATTTGTGTTACAAGTGCAACTTGGCAGCATTATGAAACGCACCAATAGTTGTGTCAATGACAGATATTCACGAAAGTTTGCACAAATTAGCGATGTTCCCAGTCATTTTTGTTTATTTACTAAAAGTTCAGTAATTACAAATTAATAATCGCTTACAAGCCATTCTTCCATTTAATTTTCTATGCATTTAATGAATAATCCCATCCGAATAATTTATTACGGGTAACTGTTTCTTGCCTGCAGGTCTATAGATTTTGTTTTGGTTTGGGATTCCTCAAGTGAAGATGCATGTTCACTTTCTGCTCAAGAAATGCGGCGCATCTTTGAAAAGAATCTGATACAAGAAGGTTTAGAGCTGGAATATGAACCTGTAGAGAATCATAAGCTATATTTTATAAAAGTAATTTTGAAATAATTGAAAGCACATGAGAAATTTCATATCTGTTTCTATAGATCCATGCTCCTAGGGAAGTACTGAGAAGATACAGTGAAATTTTAAAATTAAGAATGCCCATGAAAGAGGTAAGGCAAATTTTTCTCTCATAGTGTTGTGCTTAATTAATTTATTTTCTGTTCTATTTTTTAATGCATTTACATTTAAATTTATACTGCACTTTACACACTAGACTAAACATATTTTATTTATTCTTAGGACCTATGTAAATTACCCCAAGAATACAGACAGAATAATTTTGGTAGTTCCTACTTAACTCAAAAGGTATTTTTAGCACGACTTCGGATGCATCGCTTATACTTAAGTTATGACTGCTGACCGATCTAAGATTGTCTCACACACACAATTATCATAATTAAACCAAGAATAAGTGGCCGTTATATTGTTTGCAGCTCAAGAAGCAATGCATTCGATTGCTCTAATTGTCAGTTTTTCTTTTCATCGGGGATTGTGTTTAAATGCTTGTTTTTTCTGTTTGATTGAAGAGAAGGCTTCATAAAAATGTAAAGTTTTAGATGTACAGGGTGTTTTTCTTGCATTTTGTTTTTAAACGACTGGGAACAATGTTTTTGATATAGGCGAATTCAAAGTACCCAATTCATTTAGGCCTGTTTTTGGTATAAAATATATTCCTTTTTATATTGACAAATATGGCGTCACGTTTGTTTTTTTACAAACAGGCTTTTATTTTTTCAATTTCTTATAAAACTTATTTCTCTAAGTAGGGCTTAGTAATATGAGAGCGTTAAAGCTAGATTTCTCTGCACTTTTCACTTACCGTTTACCATATATTCATACCTCTTCATTTATTTTACACATTCTAACCGTCACAAAAGTTTGCCATACTAACAGCAATATCATGGTTTACAGTACTAATCCCTAACATTTCCAACTAATAAAGTAGTTTAGAAAATTAAAATTTCATAGATACCAGCACTCAGACAAGTATCTCGTAGAACGAATTTCCTTTTAGAGGAAGTAAATGACCGGTGGAAGAAAATAAAGGAATGGATTTTTGTAGATAAGGAAAAAATTCCTGAAAAGGCTGAACAACGGTTTACTGCCATTTATAGTAGAGATAGAGAATACCTGTAAGTTCGTACCTGCAATTTGTCTGGATATTAAATAAGAAAAAACATTCTTTTTAGATTTGATACCGAATCGTCTTGTTTCTTCACGCCAGCAATTCACTCTCGCATAATTCAGTTCATTCTAGATCGAAAGAGGTTTAGCGATAATTTTAAGAACGATTTTGCCTTTGGCATTGAAAGACTAATAGATGAAAATGTATACGAAGCGGCATACTCTTTACATGACGTGAGTTATTTTACTTATGTGCAAAGTTTACTCCAGGAATTTTTTAGGGTGATTTAACAGCAGAAGGCACAGTTCGCAATCTCCTATACACTGAATGGGCTTCACTGAAGAAATGGTACAGATATCAACCATTAGACTGTGTAAAGGAATATTTCGGGGTTAAAATAGCGCTTTATTTTGCCTGGTTGGGGTATTATACCCACATATTAATTGCTCCCGCTATTGTTGGTCTTGCCTGTTTTATTTACTCTTTATCCACTATGTACCAGAATAAACCAAGGTAACGGATAATGAGGAAAAGCTGAAATTGATATTGAAGAAGTTTTATTGTAGTAATGATATTTGTCACTTGAATTTGGAGCATAAAATGTGTCCATTGTGTGATGTTTGGTGCGATTATTGGAATCTCAACGAAACGTGTGTTCACTCTAGAATAACTTATTTATTTGATAATTCTACCACTGTGTTTTATGCTGTCTTTATGTCGTTATGGGGTAAGTTCAGGTAAACAGAGTTTTTTCGTACAGAAATATAATTTAAAGATTTAAAATAGATAAAATAATTATGAAACCAGTAAAATATTTTTACAACAATTTAAGGCCAAATTATGAACGTTATGAACTGTTAACTTTAATATCAAGCTCGTGTTCATGGAAACAAAGATTCTGACCAATACCTACGCTCTAACTCAAGCCAACATTTCCGTTGAAATAAATTTTTGCGAGTGAAATTGACGACACAATAATAATTTGGCCCTAATGCAGGGACTCATTCTACTAATTTTTCAATCGACTGCTAAACTAATAGTGTAATAATGCTTAAACCATTATCGAATTTTAGCAACTACTTTTCTGGAAATGTGGAAACGCTACTCAGCTGAAATAACTCATCGCTGGGATTTAACTGGATTTGACGTTCAGGAAGAACATCCCAGGCCGCAGTACTTAGCTAGATTGGCGCATGTTAAACGTAAATCGGTGAATGTGATTACGAATACCATGGAACCTCATGTGCCCTTTTGGAAAATAAAAGTTCCCATGACTATATTTAGTTTTTCGTGTGTTTTGTTGTTGGTAAGTATTGAATGATTTTGTTCTCATGAGTCTAATAGTTGAAGTTGTAATTTCGTCTTCATAGTTAACTCATAATATTTAGGGTAATAGTTCCTCATATAGGTACTATAATTTGATAAATTTTCTAGAAGTCTCACATGTTTTCTAGGTTTGCATGGCATTCGCCACTGTGCTTGCAGTAGTCCTATACAGAATGTCAATTCTAATTGCTTTAAAAGTCTATTCTGATAAAATGGACAACAGCTCTGCTATATTGTTTACTACTGTGACTGCTGCATCGATTAATCTAGTAGCAATCGTTATATTTAATCAAGTAAGCAATACGTTAAATAATTATAAATCAAATCCTCATTAATGGTACGTTTTTAGATATATACATGTGTTGCCCAATACCTGACAGAATTCGAATTATTACGAACTCAAACCGAATTTGACGACTCGCTCACTTTAAAAATATACCTTCTTCAATTTGTGAATTACTATGCTTCTATTTTTTATATTGCCTTCTTTAAGGGAAAATTTATTGGGTCTCCTAAGGGATATAATCGGATACTCGGTTATAGGCAAGAAGAAGTAAGTGTACTTACTGTACATAAAATTGTTCCTTACTACATCAGGCTCCAGTTTTTTCCTTTAGTTAAAAAAATAATTTCAAATGATTGAAGAACAACGCTTTTGCAAATAAAATGCCAATATAAACTTATATATACAAATGCTTAGTTTTCGAGATACAGGAAACCACACAGGAAGAACATTTATTTACAGTACAGGAAATTTCATTTATTTTATAAAATGCTACCCGTGATTCTAAGAGCTTTTGAGATTTTTTACTTAAAATTTTGACGATGTAAGTTTGCGCTACTAAACGGATCAAATGGTTAAACCTGACTACGCCTTGTATTTCCAAATACATTGTGTATATAAGTGTATACTGACAATTTTCTTTAAAATGGAGTTTATTATAAACGTCCTGTTATAAAAATTCGACCACTTTATATTGTAAAATGTTATTGCCCTTAGTGTGGACCAGGTGGGTGCCTTCTCGAATTATGCATACAACTGGCAGTCATAATGGTTGGAAAACAAGCCATGAATACAGTCCTTGAGATGATGTTTCCATTGTTTTTCAAGTGGTTGAACACGTTAAAGGTACGCTCTGATGCTAAGGTAGAACTCGATATATCAATAAAGAAACTTGATATTTGTTTCTTAGTACATTCTTTCACTGCATTACTAAAATAATTGAATTTTTATTAATGATAAGTATAACTCTTTTGCAAAGCTTGATGCATTTCGTGATTCGACGGTGGACTTTAATATACGATATTAAATCGTTTACTTGGCTTAATTTTTAGGTAAAAACTGGTATTTCAAAAGAACAATTATCATGTAAAGGATCTCGACCACAATGGGAAAAAGACTTTAAGTTAGTTGAGTGGGGTCCGAGAAGCTTATTTCCTGAATATTTAGAAATGGGTAAGTAATATTTGGAGGTTTAGGTTCTACTTCATGGGACACTATAAATGTTTATATTTTGTTTGTGAGCGTTCACTTAACATAATAGTCGCTCAAAATGACAATTATTCAGAAATTTTATCTCTAAGTTTACGAACTTCTCTCGCAATTTCTTTAATCTCACTCCCGCATGAACACTTTGAACAATTAATTTAGTTTAATTATCTTTAGATTCCCCACATTTCCTATAATTGACAGAGCATTAACTGCTCTTCAATATTTGTTCTCAGTTTTTCAACAAATATTACATACAAAAACCCATTGAAACTATTATTTTTACAGTATTGCAATATGGATTTGTGACCATATTTGTAGCAGCGTTTCCTTTGGCACCATTTTTCGCGCTTCTTAACAATATTTTAGAAATGCGACTAGATGCTAAAAAATTGCTAACAATGTACAGAAGACCAGTATCGCAAAGAGTTCGAGATATCGGGGTGTGGTATAGAATATTGGATTCCGTGGGAAAATTGTCTGTTGTCACGAACGTAAGCCACTACTTATCACTCGGAAAATTCCTATTTGAATTTAACAGGTGAATGGTTCAAAGTTAAAGTGGGATGAGTCTTTTGGTTAAAAACTTGTACAACGACAAATGTATTACAGGGCAATACGATTACAAGTTATTTTCTTCTACCATAGACTAAGATATACAAAAGAGAAATGGTGGCAAATTCCTATCTTATTGTTGTGTCCTAAATTCAGTAAGATATGCCAATGGTCGTGAACAAGAATTGAAGGGAAATATAAAAATTAAACACCAAAGAAAACATTTCACTTTCCTCCCGCGAAAAACGCTTTATTTTATTAAAATCTCTTAACAGAAAACGTAATCTGTAACGTCATTTATGTTGCTTCTATACTTATTTTATGCGTCTACTCTTGTTTGTAGCTTTAGCTTATAAAAGCTTGACATATTGTCCGTTGTAAATATGTTATAATGAAGTAGAATTTTGATTTAAGGCCATTGATTGAATTTTAGCACCACTTCCAGAATACTGTTATTTTTTAATTTTATAAATTTTCATTCAAACTATGAACTGAAATTATGAAAGCTATTTTTTCTAAGTTCAAAAATATCGTTATTATTTTCACACAACTAACGTCAAAAATGGACTTGATTCACTTTAGCTTTGACCCTGCCCAGAGTTTACTAACGGTCAGTTTTATAGGTCAAGCTTGAACTAAAGCCATTTGACACCTTGGGATAAGCGTAGGAATATTGTTGTCGGATTCATTATTTTAACTTTCAAATTTGTAATACTTGAACCTACAAAACAGACTGTAAGGGTCAATTTGGAAAACATCACTTTAGTGCCAAAAAACTTAATCGAGTTTTTTCCTAATTGACGCATGTATTTTAGATGAAAGAAATACTATATCTCTTCTCAATTTGTATCCATACTTCAATGTTACTCCTGAATGTCGTCCTGAATTTTCTTATTTTCCAGGGTTTCATTATAGCCTTTACATCAGATTTTATTCCACGTCTAGTATATAGAATATCTCTGAGCCAAGAGGGATCACTTGAGGGATATTTAAATAATTCTCTGTCTTATTTTAATACTTCCGACTTTGAAGATCACTCGAAGCTTAGAAACGGATCAGTGGAACAACTTTGTAGGTATGTTTTTATAATGATTGTTTTAACTCAAGCTTCGGCCGTGGACGTAATCTTTCACTGATTTACGCATAAATAACTATCAAGTCAGAAAACAATTTCTAGTGAAGTTTGCATAAACCTTCCGTTTATGGTACTTATTTAACTATTACAGATATCCAGATTATCGGAATCCACCTTGGAACTCAGATAAATACGAACCCACTTCTCTCTACTGGCACATATTGGCGGCGAGACTAATTTTTGTGGTCGTTTTCGAAAACCTTGTGGTGCTGGTTATGATCATAGTTAAATGGGGCATTCCAGACATGCCTGGAGAACTGCGAGACAGAATCAGACGAGAGGCCTTTATTACCAACGAAATTATCATTAAACAGGAGGCTTTACGTGCGAAAAGCAACTTACGTAAGTGAAAAAAGGGAGAAGTGGCAATTTTGTCCATATTTTTAAAGCTTTTTCTGATTTTAGTCTCGTTTTTTCTTTTGAGGCATTAAGCTATTAATATAAAGGTTTTTTCATTTTCAGAAGAAACAAGCGTAAAATCGATCGAGAAGTTGCGAAATATCAATGAAGCGCCATCTACTCCCGAACAGTGGGACAGAGTAATCAGCAAATCACTTTCGCAGAGAAAATTGGATTTGCTAAACCACGATGGTCAAATGGACGACGGTAATGACGATGAATCAAATACTCCGTGCTCAGTATAATTATTAATACTCATCACAATTTCATGTTCCTTTTTATCCTTTAATCTAGTCAACGTTATCCTATATTCAATTCTGGAATTTATGCGTTTCAGCTTGATTTAGTTTTGATTAAGCATAGAGAAGTTGTGTTTATAAACAAAAATGTTTACTATAATAGTTTATAGTGAATATTGATTAAAAAATTGATAAATGTTTCTATGGTTGTTGAAAGTTAAGAATATATTTTTGAATGAACCTCAATTTAAAGATTCAGTGCTCATCTCAATCTTAGTAGTTAACGATCTAGATTTATATAGATCTTTCAACGCCCCTTAATCAGATCTGCCATAGGTGAGTCATGGCTAAAGAGCTATGACCTGCAGTTCAGCTATATGCCCAGGTCTAGTATAAGAAAAACATATTCCATAGTCTAATGAACAAATTATGTTTATTATATTCACAAAAACAAACGATTTCCGTAAATTGGCGCTTTTCATACGTCAAAAATATATTATCATACACAAAAAATCTGAATATATCACAATAATAAGTGCAATTATTATTTTGTGAGCACAATAAAATTGATCTACATAACTCCTGCTCACAATAATTATCAATACACATTACTGCCTATTTAAGGCCTGCAAGATTCTCAAAATATACAAGAATAAATTGATAATGTCCATGTACAAATTAATGGTGGCCAATATATATTCTTCTGGGGAAAGAGTTTCCATAATCATTTTGGTGTCATAAATAATAAAGAGGCAGAACAAGAACGCTCCCCCAAACCCTATTAACAATTCAAAAATGGGAGATTGAATCAAAATCTGCAAGAATCCCCCTATGATCAGGATAATCAATCCTGCAAATAGACTGCAAAAAAGAAATCATCAACATCCTCCCTACTCAATAAAAATTGATTAAATTCTTACGCAGAATGCATTGCTGAAAAATCATGTTTGACTTGAAAAGTATATAGTGTGAGACCTCCCAATACAAGTAGAGTCAATACCAGAGCCTCCAAAACTATAGTTTTGGAGTAAAAGGTTACAATTACTCCTATTGTGTATGCCTGGACTAGTGTCTAAAATTGAAGGGAATTTAAATAGTTAATAATGCATATATATACATGTGTAGATATAGTTAAGAACTTACAAAAGCAGTCAATAAAATAAAATTGGCTGGGGATTCCTTTCTTTTTATGTGCAGGGCAATTAGGAGAATTATACTAGCAAAGAAGCTGAGCATCATCATCCAATCACTGAAAACAATGAAAGATTTTTTGTAATTGAAGCTGTATGGTGTAAAATAACTATCATGTTAAACGCTTCTAATCTCACACAACCAAGGAATTACAAATTACTTACTTAGTTTGAACAAATCCTTTGATAGGTGGGGTGAACATGAAAATAGCAGCAATAATCACAGTAAAGAAGATTTGCATAGTAAGAAGGCCATAGACCTTCCGAAGGAAAGCCAATCGGATGATTTTCGTTGCCTGAGCTACATTATTTCTGTAAGCAAAATCGTTTTCAATTCCATTTTCATCATATTTTTTCCCTCCTTGCTCCACATCTTCAGTAAGTATCAAAGGTACACTTTGAGACATTTCCTGCTGAAACTGGATGGGTTAGGTGAACCTAAGGTATTAGGGCCAAGAACACCTAATGTACGTTTTTAAAGCTTAAACAATATGGAAAGTGAAAATTGTTCAATTATTTTAGTGCTCAGGAAAGCACTGTAAACAAACGTAATGTAGTGATGTGGTGATAAACAAGGTCCCAAATAATAATAGGAAATTTCCCTTATTTTGCAAACTTATAAACTTTACCTTCAACTACAATCTGCAACAGGATTAAACAGATTAGCTTAAAAAAATTAACGTAATAAAAAATTACTTTAACTCTGGGACATTTTTCCCTTCTTGGATACGTCACGTATTTTTTTATTGCTTTTTTTGACAGAACTAACTTGATCAATCAATCATCCGATGACGAATTTCTTGTTTCTGACTACTACGGCCTTCCGACAGATAGCGCTCCAAAGTATGCTAAATGCTATTAACGTATTTAAAAACAATAAACATAACCTAACCAAAATTGAAAATATAAAAAAAAAAATTATAACAATTGTTCTCCAAAACTTCCAAATTCACATTTGGGTCAAATTCTCATCTTTCAAAACAAATCAAATAGAATGATTCTGCGGAGGATAAGCCAACAAGCAACTAAACCAAAGGATATACGAAAGGTATTATCGTGGACTATACATTCATATGGAGATCTAAAAGAACTACAGCTTATGGACACTCGAATTCCCATTATAACTGACCCAGATGATGTCCTCGTGCAAGTGAAGGCAGCATCGCTGAATCCAATAGACTCATTTATGTTAGGTAGGTGGCTAATTGATACCATTAATGCTATTTATATGAGATGACAGGAAGTGACTGAAAAGTTACCCTTGTATTTATTGTCTTCCTCTACTTGTGAGGAAGAAGCTAACAAAGAAATAAATATATTAAACTTTTTTTAATCAAATTGTTAATTCTTTGATATGTTTGCAATTAAGATTATGATTCATTTTATATTTTTTGTAGAATCTCAGATACCAAAAGCAATTTGACAACCCCAGTTACAGCATATTAAGTCTCCAAAAAATTTTTTCTGCGTAACCAGTTTTGTAACTCTTGTCCTTTTAGAAATAACTATAGTGGACATATTTTTTATAGCACATGCTAACAAAGCAGTAAACAGTTTGCTTTCATATTTTATAGATGTTGAAGCAGTCACAGACAGTTATGGAATAACTCCACCTTACCCTGCTCAAATCGAGCAGTCCATTTAAGATTCTCTAAAAATTCCTTTATCCCTAAAAAATTTCATTTCAATTTTAGGTGGCTATGGTAGGACTTCATTTCAAATGTTAAGGAACTTTGAAGTTGAATTTCCTCTAATTTTAGGCAGAGATTTTTCAGGTACATAATTATTTTCTAAAATTTTAATTTTCTGGGCAAGTTCAAATAAATAAGTATATTGATTTAGGAACTGTAATTGGGAAAGGGCATGAAGTCAAGGAACTCAACATTGGAGATGAAGTGTATGGATTTCTACCACCTTACAAACAAGGGTCATTTACCAAAGCTGTTATTGCTTCAAAACACTGTGTAAGCATCATTAACCCAGGGAGTTCCCTATACGTACATACAATACAAGATCTAGTGGAAATAACTGATAGAAATCATTAATGATTTCAAATTAATCTAATTCATCATCCCTACTTAATTAAATAATAAATCGCTGTTTGCCTCCAGTGAATGAACAGTTTGTTTTATTTTTAGCCACAAAGAGTGCATAAACTTTTTAAAATATCAGTAAATTACTTAATTGATTATATGATGATGATAATAGAAAATTGACTATAAATAAATTTTTACTGAAGGTAGTTTTCACAACTACTGGTTTTTTGTTTAATACTATTTTCTAATACGCACAGGGTCGATGATATTTATTTAGTGTTTTATCATTTAAACGGATTTGGGACACCCTGTACACTGTATGGTATACATAGAGACAATAAACTGATGAGTACTTATTCATTACCCACAGTATGATTTTGTTCCAGGTGCTATCTAAACCAAAGAATTTGAATTACGCAGAGAGTGCCGCAGTTGCATATGCAACAATGACTGCCTGGAGTGGACTATTCATTTTTGCAAATATGATCAACAGACCAAATAAAGGCTTGAGGGTTTTAGTGCTAGGTGGGTCTGGTGGTGTAGGAACTGCAGCCATCCAACTATTGAAATCGCAGGGATGTGTGGTAGGTATTTTATTAAAATTTCATGCTGAATTTCTCAAAATCTGAAGGAGATATTAAAACTTAAATATAGTATAGCTCCTGGACTCGATTTTAAAGTCTTTAATCAATGAAGGTATTGTAAACAATAGTCTCTATGGTATCCAGACACTCAATTGAAAGAAAATTTCACATAATTATAAATTTTCATTTAGGTTTACACTACATGTTCAAAAGATGCCATTCCATTGGTAACTTCACTTAATCCCGATGTTATATTTGATAGAGGAGACCCTGATTTCGAAAAAAACGTGCAATTAGAAGGAAAGTAAGTGATGGGATATTGTTTTCTTTTAGTTCTTTGTTTTTCTTTTTTTGTTACTACAAGCTAGGAGCAGAGATAAAAATGGTATCAAAGGTGAGGGTAATATGTTTTGAGATCAGCTCAGGTTCAGTTTATATTATGTAAGCTTATATTACAGTTCTTTGAATTATCTATTATTAGAAGTTTTCAGTTATTGAAATATGGGGAACTAGTGTTAATTTACAATTGCTTTAAGTTAATGTTCTCCTTGAAGATACAACATCATACTGGATGCTGCCAAAGTCGGAATTGATAACATCCCCAACAGTTGGCAATACGAGTCATATGTCACATTGAATTCACCCTTGTTAGTGAATAACGATAAAGATGGTTTAGTCGGAGGATTAATAAAAAGCGCTGGAAATTTGGTAGCTGCGAATGCTTCTCGGATATGCTCGGGGAAAACTGTTCGATGGGGCTACGTACTTCCTTCAAATAGTGGATTTAAATTTATTCACGAATTGATATGTCAAGGAAAAGTGAGAGTTATGAAATTAGTAGTAGTTGAATTTTTAAGCTTGGCAATTTATGTTTAGATACGGCCAATTATTCAACAGCAATTTGGTTTCAAGGACTTGCCGTTAGCTATGGAGACTCTTCAAAAAGGCCATGCCAGAGGCAAAATTGTCTTGGCTGAGTGTTAAGCTTATTTTGTCATCGTTCGTAAGCGATACAGTTTTGTGATAATTTTAATAACTTGTAGGTTTCAAAAATCCACTCTCCCTCTTGTTCGGAATTAGAAATATTACTTGAACGAAAAAAATTAATTTTGTAACATATATTTAATAATAAAATCATTCATTTGCAAATACAGTCGAATCTCCATAACTCGAATTTTAAGGGACCGCAAAATAACTTCAACTTAAGAGATTTCGAATTAAAGAGAAAAGAGTGGATAATAAAATAAATAATATTTATTGCATTACACATACAAATATTTAATTAAAAAAAATATATTACATATTGTACTAAATAAAACATGTAAATCTATACATATGTATGTTATTATACGTTATGTGATCACTTTTTAAAGTAATCGGTTATTAACTTTTGATGTACTGTGTTCTTCTCACAATCTAACTCATAAAATTTCTTTAGTTTATCAAGTAAAAGAAATATATCGTCTGTCGTGTTTTCATTCATGTTAAAAAAAAGTTGGAGTGTTTCAAATGCATTTGACATTTCGTGAAGGGAAGGTTTTTTCCTGGGAATATCATCACTGTCGCTTTCATCGGATATTTCTTGATGCTCAGCCTGGTTACTAATACTAGCCACAATTTCTTCATCTGTAGCAATCTCGCTAGTAATAGATTGTCATTAACATTTATAAACTCATCCATGGATGTCAGGTGATCTACGTTGCATAATTCTACACATCTATTAAACATATCTTTAATATTCGAAGTCATTTGTTGTTCCTGGATTATTTTTTCCCTTACTTGTGCTAATGGAATTTCATCCTCTTGGTCATAAAAGTTGTGAATGCTAAAACCAGCTTTTCTAAAACAATTGTGAATTGTTGTCTGGGTGACATTCACATTCTACACGTTGGCCACAATAGTAATGCAATCGAGAAGATCAATCTTAGGAATGGAAGAATGACTTTCAAAACTGTCCAAAATTTTTTTCAAAATCCTCTGTCTATAATGGAGCTTGAAACAATTTATGATGCCTTGATCGAGAGGCTGTAATTTGGAAGTCATGTTCGGTGGAAAGAAAGTTAACTTGATGGCTCTTAATTTGTGATTTAGCTGAGGATGCGCCGGACAGTTATCAATAATTAGTGAAACTTTTCAGTTTTGATGTAAAAAATTTGTGTCCAATTTCAAAAGCCACGATTCGAACAGATCGGCAGTCATCCATGCTACTTTTATAGGTAAGTGGTAAGCTTGTCACACCTCGAAAACATCGTGGTTTGGCACTTTTCCTTATTAATACAATTTTTAATTTCTCAGTACCAGTCATATTTGCGGCTAGCAAACAGGTAACCCTTTCCTTACTTAGTTTGCCTCCATAACACTTTTCGTTTTTGAAGGACAACGTTTTATCTGGTAAGCATTTAAAAAATAATCCAGTTTCGTTTGCGTTAAAGACGTCTTTCTCAGCATATAGAGCTAAAAGAGCTGGCAAAGTTTCTTGGATCCAGGTATTACAATGCGCTTCATCAATAGCTGCACTTTCACCGCAAATCTTTTTCTGCATTATACCATATCTAAAATTTAAAAAAAGTACATAAACATTAAACAAAAATGAACCTATAGAGGTATAACTTACCTTTTTTTAAATTTTTCAAGCCATCTTGAACTTGCTTTAAAACTTTTATCTCCTAATTGTTGTGCAAAATTTAAAGCTTTTTGTTGTAAAACTGGGCCTGATATGGGTAAATTCTGTTTTCTACCGGCTTCAAACCATTTTACTAAAGCAGTATTAACAGTTTTTCTAGGCCTATTTCGCTTGAAACTAGCTTGGTCTTTAATTTCGGCACCAAATTGTAAAATGGACGATTTATTTTTAATAATAGTAGACAACGTACTTTGCGGTATTTCATACTCTTTATCAATATTTTTTTTGAATTCCACTTTCCACTTTTTTTTAAATTTCTATTTTTTTTTCAATCGTTAGATTTTTAAGTTTCCGCGGCGGCGACATTTTCCCGACACTAAATGGCACGTATACGAGTTAACTGTATGTTGAACATAGGCTTTTAAATTTAATAAATTAAAAACTAACGACAAAAATGAGATGTCTGTTCACAAAGGAAACTGAATCAGTTCTGCCTCTTTTTAGAGAGCCGATTCGTTATCAAGAAAAAATATATAATATCCGGGTACATAATCAATGGCGAATATCCTATTCAGCTTTTTCTATATCTACCGAGATGTGTGGACGTTGGCATAACATACGTATTAACTAAAATCACAAATAAATCGGTAGATACCCAAAAGCCAGTATTACCTTCTGTTAAAGCGAAATTCGATGAACTATCATTGAACGTTAACGACCACATCACGTTTATTGCTCGATTGCTAGGCTTCGAGTTACAGAGAGTTTCTAGTTAGGGAAATTCGAGTTAAAGAAATTAAAATACATGGAAATTAGACAAAACGTACAGGGGACAATAGTAAATTTCGAGTTATAGAGGTTCGAGTTATGGAGGTTCGACTGTATTTTTATTTACACGACCAAAAATTAACCTTCTATAGAGTAGTACAAGCGGTCACATTAAAGTTAATAGCACAAACTATGCAATAAGACGGGTCGGGTGATTGTACTAGTTTGACTTTCTAAGCGCAATTTCTTTCGGATATCGAGGATGAAATTTGAATTTTGTCAGAACGGCACACAGAACAAGTAATAAACAATTTAAAAACTCAAGGTCTACTATCTGGAATAAATGATTTATATTATTTAAAAACGGACTGACGTAGCTAAGGAAATAATATTTTGTTTTGTTATGATGAATTTTAAGTTTCTATATGTATCTAATTTCTTTTGTTTTAATGGAGTTTAGAAATTTAAATACAATAAAGTCCATTGTCCGTTATGTAGTTCGAGGTTAAAAAAGGTTCACCAAGATGGTCAGAAGAATCTTTAAATTGAATGTACAAAAAATTAAATATTCTGGAAGAGCTTTGTTCGAAATTTTTCATTGTAAAATCTAACAAAACGGAATTTAAGATTTATCTTCTACCGCATCATGCTTTCATTTCATTTCGCTCTTTTTAATTTTTCACCCGTACTTATTGTAAATTCTAAGAAAAGTGACCTCCACCAAGTTATCCAGAAACAACTTACATTACTAAAGAACATACATACATATTAAAGTGACTTGAATTCTACACTGTAATACTTGTCTGCATATAATTCAATTAAACTTATTTGAAATATCTGCCATGGATCATTGTGAAACACACTCAAAGAACTCCATATTAATAGTCTCGTATAAGTATTTCTCCTTCAGGAATATGTCCACATCCTAATACAATTTAGCCACCATTTCTTGCGTGATATTTTCATTCTCAATAACTCTCAACAGCTTCCTCTTTTTGTTTAAGTCCCTTAAAGCTTCATGGCATTGCTCCAGCAGTACCCCTTTACACTTATTAGAGTTCATCATTTTCCAAATCGTGTCAAACTTTCTCTGACAGATTTTCTTAAGGTTTGTATGATTCTTCACCACCGCCACTGCTACAAGATCGAGAAAACTGGAAATCTTATCACTGCGAAATTCCTCATGTTTTTTCGTAGCCCTCCTCCTACTTCTATTTGCCTTGAGTCTTATTTCTTGAAATTTGATCTTCAGAGTTTCTTCAATTTTGTTAATTTCAGCATAATCTTCCAAGTACAGCATGATGCTGTTGGTCAAACAATTATCAGTCTTCTGAATGTCTTCCAAGGTATTTATTTTCAAAATAACAGGCTTCAGTTGAGTATTATTAGATTTTGCTAAATCCAGAGACATGTTTAATAAAGCGATTTGTTTTGGAATTTCTTTACTCAATAAGGGGTTGCAGTAGAAAATCAACTTGAAGATGATTATCGACGGTTGTGGGAAATTTTTGAAGTAATATTGTTACTTGTTGTTGTACTTTGAATGATAACAATTTTTTGCGATTCGTTATTAATGCTTGAATTTAAATGCGATGGCCTCCATACTTCCATGGCCAATGTTTGGGAAGGTTGGCAGCTGTTTCTGATCAATGGGGATTTTTGTTTCATAAACCACTTAAAACCAAACAGACGCGGTCGCATTGATGTGATATATGTATATAGTTACTGACATCATGTCCATTTTTTGGTCTTTTTTGATCTGAGCATAATTCAAAAGCATCTTTTTAGAGGTCTTAAGATTTTAACACGAATTGAGATTGTTGAAACTGCTATTTTTAAAGCTTAAAATGCGCTCATGGTTACTTAAAATATTCAGTCACCAATCTGTCCAAAATCAAAATTTTATTTTGATATATTATTATCTGGCTGCACGCCAGTGGTGCGCCCTGTTCACTGTTTGCCCGGTTTTCGCATTTCATGTTCATCCTTGGTCCAAAAGGAAACTTTCAATTTTCTCATCCTCATTCTTCATCGATCTGAATCTGAATCGAGTTTGCAGGAATCGATATTACTACTAGGTGGGCTGTTATACCCCACACCCGAAAATATCCCATTTGGCACCTATTCCCACCCCATTTTCCCCTTTACCCCAGGTACCTACCTAGTCCCCAATCAGCGTCAAAAACACACCGCACTAATATTTTCGTCTCACCCAAACCGTTGGAAAAACTTTTAAGCAAAGGCATCAAAAACCTTCTCAAATCCCCAGATACCTACCTGGGGAAAATTACAGAAATTTATTTCGAAATTTTGTTTTATTTCCCCAAAAAAGTTATTTTGCACAACATATGACGAGTTGGAGGAAGACGTTTAGGTGCATCTTTTTATTAGAAAATCGTTTCTCTAATGTAGGCAACTGAATGTAACGATTCACGCCAAGCGGGAACTTGGTTGAGCATAGCTCAACGATTTCTTCGAAATCCTGCGAAAACACACGAGAAAAAACGTTCCGTTTTTATTCTGCGATTCACAATTGAAATCGAAAACTTATAAATAAATTTCATTTTGCAAACTCGATTCGACCTTGGATGCCGGGACAGTTTTCCTTCGTGTATCTTCGTTTACGTGCTTTTCAAATTGGTGCCACAAAATGCTGTCCACCGACGTGGATTTTGATCACCACTTGTACAATGTATTTTAAATAGCAGGGACAGAAAAAGGGTCCCCTTTAGCTGTCTCGGCTTTGTTCGGTCTTTTATGACTTAATTGTATTTATATTGAAAATATTAAAACATCAAACACTTCATTGTTTTGTTTTTTTTGCATTTGTAAACAACATGAGCACTAGTAGCAAACATGTGACTGTTTTTAGAATCGATAATGTCTAATAAGTTGACAGCTTATTCATATATAGAAAAAATGTTTTATGTTGATTAAAACCTTCAAATTAAATAAAATCCTTTATTGGAGTTCAAATACAATGTACAGTATACCATATACATATGTGTTAGTAGTTATTTAAATTCCACTTTGATATTAACAATTGTTTATTTAATTTAAGTAAGGAACGATAGATTTATTAAGAATTGATTCAGATATTTCAATAATCAACTGATTATAATGTTTTTACTATCCTGCCATTTCGTTGAACATAAGAACAAAATATGATTAATTTGTACAGTAATAAATAATAGACAATATAAACTGACAATAAATTATGCACTAATTTTAACAATTATTAATTCGCTTTTAAAAAATCGACTTTGTTGTTTCACTAACGTAAAACAAGTGTCTGAAACATCCCTCTGCATATCCTAGTCCAGATGCCACGCATCAGCATCCACTTATGTATGTTATCGCCAGACGATACGATCCAGACGAACTATTCTAACACATATACAGGGTGTCCCGAAAATCAATGTCAAAAATGGTATAACGAGATTATTTAGGTCAAAACATTAAGATTTAGGTCAAAAGTTATTTGAAAAAAGTTTCTCGTTTAGATGTTATTGGCGGTCAAAATTCTTAAAAAAAAACATACTTTTTGCTATATCTTGAGAATGCTGCAATGGATTTTAATGAAGCCCATTGTGCATTTATTCATTACTACAGGGATTATTTTCATGTAATATTCGTGTCTTCGCAGTGGTAAATTCGTAGCCATCTTTGTACAAAAATTATCAGAACTTTTCATTGGGTAGTTGCATCGTATCGTTTTTTTTTCTGATGATACATTAGCCCTTTCTCCAACTTTTCTATCAATTGGAAATTTCTCGTACGGTTAACATTTCACGTCGAAAAAAATTTTTTTTTCCCATACAGAACACCAACTTGCCACTCTTTCAATAATTATCGACGCTTGTCGATATGAACGCTGACGTCACTTATGGAAAATGTCATAATAATTAATCAAGAGGCTGAATTCATAAAAAATAATTTTAATGAACTATAAAAAACGATAAATATGAATAATTCAATAATTAAAAAAATCATAGCAGATGTTGAAAGTGACCCAAAAGAAACGTCAAAAAATTTTGATTCATTTTTATAACATTTTCCATAAGTGACGTCAGCGTTCACATTGACAAGCGTCGATAATTATGAAGGAATGGCAAGTTCGTGTTCTGTATGAGAAAAGAAAATAATTTTTTTCGACGTGAAATATTAAGCATACGAGAAATTTCCAAGGGATAAAAAAATGGGGAAAGGGCTAATGTATCATTAGAAAAGAAAACGATTCGATGCAGTTACCCAATGAAAAGTTTTGATAATTTTTGTACGAAGATGGCTACGAATTTACCACTTTCACACTGCGAAGACATAAATGTTACATGAAAATAATTCCTGTATTAGTGAATAAATGCACAATGGGATTCATTAAAATCCATTGAAGCATTCTCGCGATATGACAAAAAGTATGTTTTTTTTTTCAAGAACTTTGACCGCCAATAGCATCTAAGTGAGAAACTTTTTTCAAATAACTTGTGACCTAAATCTTAATGTTTTGACCTAAATAATCTTGTGATACTATTTTTAACATTGATTTTCGGGACACCCTGTATATGTATGTGTAGTATTGATTGGAATGCAGTTCATTGTTATTCTTGAGCAAGTGGGCTTGGTTCCCCGGACGATACTCCCGAATCATTGTTGCTGAAAAATAAGTAACAGTTTGTACAAAAGAATTTGAATTTTAATATACAGTTTTCCTCAGAAAGAATAACCGTTCAAGATACAGAAGGCTGGTACCAAAAAGATAGGTAATTTTTTCTGAGGGCTTACAAAAATGGTAACTGTTTTGTATCTTATACAATAGTTATAATCTCATAGTACATATTTTACCTGTCAGCTCTGATGCTGCGCCGAAAGTTATTCTTCGAATCACTGCACCCAAATTTTATCATATAATATGCATCTATTGGGATACTTAGCTCTATCTTAATAGTAGTTAGGTTAACATCAACAACATCATCAATATCCTGTATAGGTATGTGCGTAGAGCCATGTCCATCCCTTCCAGGTGTTATTTTCACTTCAATACCTCTTTCTCCATTCGTGGTGGTTATTCTTCCCTCATATTCGACACGATGTTGATATTTTATCAGCACTTGATAATTTCTGGCCGCCATATTCATTCTAAACTTCTTTCGATGTGTATTCATTCTTATATGTTAAAGTGATAATTTTTTAGATGATAAGAAATAAATAAAAACTTAACCTTCAATTCAATAGAGAATAAGCAGAAAACAGAAAACAATATTACATTAATGTTTCCCGCGATCTCCGCAAGAGAGCTTAATACCTTCTTTCACAGATGGCGATCGCTGTTTAAATTTGTAAAATTTGTATGGATTTAATATAAATTTTATTTTTAAAAGATTAATCTCTTTTAAAAATCACATCTTTATAGGTAAATTAATTAAGAATACAGCATTTAAAATTTTTCAATCTCCCTTTTATTGTACATATCTGATGTTTAGTTACATAGGAGCACATTTATGGTTTGGTTTTTAAATTTATAATTATTTCCTCAACTTGTTTTTTGGTTAAATTACCATTTTTATATTTATCATTTAAATTGGATATAAATTTGTCAGGTGCCTGTTCATTTTCTGTTATTGCATTACACAATTGAGATTCATGTTTCGCAGATTGATGATTATTATCTGACTGTTTCAATTGCCTCAATTGCTCACTTTGTTCACTTTTCGTTGTCTCTTTGTTATTGTGAATTACAGTATCATTATAATCACATTGTGTTTGCCCTTGAGTACGAGGTCGTACCGACCTCCTAGAATGCGAAGCATCCATATTAGTATTAATACGCATTTGTTGCATTTGAGTAGTAACGTTTTCAAGTTCCTCTTTCAACTTAGTTACAGGATCTTTTAGTCCATGTTTATTCATCATGTATTCATATAACGGTTTAATTTGATAATAAATTCGTAACACATTCGCTCTAGAAGTGTTATACTTATGTCCTATTTCTGTTATAGAACACTTTTCGTACTCGACTAGTTCGTAAATTTCTAATTTTTGTTCAGAATTAATTTTAATATTGTATTTTTTTAACATTGTTTTAAAAGTTGCGTTTTCAAACTCTAATCCTTTATCTGTATGAAGCAGATTTGGCGGTTTATGATTTACACGCATCGCTGCGTTTATAATTCTTTCGAAAGCTTTAGTAACTTTTACACCACTTTTCTTCTTTAAAGGTTCAAACCATGCAAACTTGGAAAATATGTCAATCATATTGAGTATATATTTAAACTTATCGTTTTCTTTTTATAATTAACCATTATTACTAGATCAGTGGCTCAAACATCGTTAATTCCTAACGTTATAATTTTTCGTGTAGGAAAATTTTTACGAACTCGGTTGTGCAATTCCTTAGCTTCTTCTTTGGGCACGGAAACCGAAGGAAGCCGTGGTGGAAAGAAATATTTGTTATTATTAAAGTCCAGCACACTAATTCTACCACATATAAAACTAAAGACTTAGATAATGAAAAAATTATTGGTTCGTTTTATAATTACGAGTTACAACCAACAAAATTTTGAGAAAAAAATATTTTATTAAATAAAATATCATGAATGAAAATTAATTAAATGACATTACAGCTTCGGCACCATTCGAACAAATATTTTGTATTGTGAATCATTTCATCAAAATCTTTACTCAAAAATTCTATTTCCGGAATTCAACTCTACCAATTACAATATGAATCAATACCAGTACCTTGATGGCGAAAGAAAGGATAGAGATCGTATGAAAAAAAATATCGTAAAATATCGGCAGGAACTTTTGGTATAGAATGTGTAATTACACTTTCAAAAGTTATGATTGCATCTTTTGCAATTCCAATTCTAATTCCATTCAGTGTACCAATTTCTGTTGGATTAACAACATTTATGGTAGTTTTGTGAAGTTCTAGTGGAATAATAACGAAAAAAATTAATAAGCATGCTGCAATTGGGTTGTTGGCAAAAAGTAAACTTGATTCAATAGAAAAAAATTCTATAAGGCAATTAGAGACGGAAAAATCACTGATGAAGAGTTCAATGATATTGAACAAGGAATAAAAAATTATGGAAAAATGAAGACATTAATCTTAAACGAATACAATAAGAATAAAAAGGAACCAGCAGAAATTAGTAAAGATATTAAAATGGTATTAATTCAGAAAGGGAAGACAATCGGAAAAACAGAAACATTGGAAAGTTTTAGAAAAGAATTAACTAAATAGATTCAAAGACGCTTCACCATTTTTTAAGAAATTTAAATATCTCTTAAAAAATAATATTTAAAATATCTTTACATAAATAAATAACAATATGAGTAAACAAATGTTTTTAGAATATTCTCAAGATGTGATTAGAGCTGAATATAAAAATGTACATCCTGTTTCAATGTTAAATGTGAATAGCGTAAACAAGAAAACTTTATTTCAAATCGGTACCGGTGATAATTTCTGTACTTCTGATTTCCAGTACTGTATCACTGGACTGTATAAACATCAGAACGATACTAAAAATTATGGTCTAAATTCAAATGTTAAACTAGTTGACAATTTTGTTGACCAGTTGTTGGCTTTTTTCTCATGTCGAAGTAAAGAAACATAATAAACTGTTAAACGAGGTAGAGTTCCCCGGAATTGTAGGAAAAGGAGCTGTATCGTTTTCTGGTGCTGAAATTGCGGATGAAAATTTAAAAAATGTAATTACTACGAACGGATATCTTTTAAATTCAGGTTTTATCTCGAGATTCTGTGGTGGAGGAAATTTTTCAGCTGGCAAATTGGGGGTTTTAGGTTTGGAATTTTTTTCGGACGTGAATATTCCTATCTATAAAGGTAATTTTGAAATAACATTTACGAGAAATAATAACAACGAAGAGTTATACAGGTGGAAAAGTAAAAAAGCCGATGGTACACTACCTCATCCAGGAAAAATTATATCGTAATTACGGAATTTTTACTAAGAGTACCAATTCTAGAGTATGATGATAACCCTAAAGTTGAAATTATCAATCAATTGACTACAGGTCCCTACCAATACGTATTTAAAAGTTGGCAATAGCATAAAAATGTATCAGGAAAAACACTGTATTTAGATATCACGCACATTTATAGGAATATAGATAATCCGGTGTTTACATTCGTAGCTTTCCAAATAGATAGGACTAACGATCAATTAAAAAATAACAACTTATTTGATAATGCAAATTTAAAAAAATCTTTATTTTGAAATTAACGGCAAACGTTATTCGGAAGAATTTCTCGACTTAGATTTTGAAAATGAAAAATACGCTATTGCTTAAGATGTGTATAGTAATAATTTCAAAAAAGTCTTTGGACTTGGTAATACAGTTCCTCTGTACACACCTGTTTCATTCAACGATAGCCATACAATTTACTGTGTAGATTTGTCTTGCCACCTATCAATATTTCTGATTTCAAAAACAAAATTTTTCTTCATGTGGATTTTAATAAAACTGTCACTGCTCCAACGGGCGTCTCCGAAGCAACGATATGTTATGTAATTGTTGTTTCAAATGTAAGTTTTCATCACGATATACTAAAAAATACTCTAAAAGAGGAAATTTAATTTGTTATACATATAACTGTTACACTTACGTTACATGATCATATGGTTAATGTTTCGGTAGTGTTATACGGATGCCGAAGATATTCGAATAGGGAGCTTTGCGCCCGTATAAAATTTTTATTTTAATATTAATAAATAAATGTTAAAATGAATCCTGAACAAAAATAAAAAATTTACGAACTGGTTGAATACGAAAAATGTTCTATAACAGAAATAGGACATAAGCATAACACTTCTAGAGCGAATGTATTACGAATTTATCATCAAATTAAACCGTTATATAAATACATGATGAATAAACATGGACTAAAAGATCCTGTAACTAAGTTGAAAGAGGAACTTGAAAACGTTACTACTCAAATGCAACAAATGCGTATTAATACTAATATGGATGCTTCGCATTCTAGGAGGTCGTAACGACCTCGTACTGAAGCACAAACACAATGTGATTATAATGATACTTTAATTAACAGTAACATAGAGATAACGAAAAGTGAACAAAGTGAGCAATTGAGGCAATTGAAACAGTCAGATAATAATCATCAATCTGCGAAACATGAATCTCATTTGTGTAATGCAATAACAGAAAATGAACAGGCACCTGACAAATTTATATCCAATTTAAATGATAAATATAAAAATGGTAATTTAACCAAAAAACAAGTTGAGGAAATAATTCTAAATTTAAAAACCAAACCACAAATGTGCTTGTATGTAACTAAACATCAGATATGTATTATACAATAAAAGGGAGATCGAAAAATTTTAAATGCTGTATTCTTAGTTAATTTACCTATAAAGATGTGATTTTTAAAAGAGATTAATCTTTTAAAAATAAAATTTATATTAAATCCATACAAATTTTACAAATTTAAACAGCGATCGCCATCTGTGAAAGAAGGTATTAAGCTCTCTTGCGGAGATCGCGGGAAACATTAATGTAACGTTGTTTTCTGGTTTCTGCTTATTCTCTATTGAATTGAAGGTTAAGTTTTTATTTATTTCTTATCATCTAAAAAATTATCACTTTAACATATAAGAATGAATACACATCGAAAGAAGTTTAGAATGAATATGGCGGCCAGAAATTATCAAGTGCTGATAAAATATCAACATCGTGTCGAATATGAGGGAAGAATAACCACCACGAATGGAGAAAGAGGTATTGAAGTGAAAATAACACCTGCAGAGGACGGATATGGCTCTAAGCTCATACCTATACAAGATATTGATGACGTTATTAACATCAATTTAACTACAATTAAAATAGAGATGAATACAGATGCATACTATACGATAAAGTTTGGGTGTAGTGATTCAAAAAACAATTTTCGGCGTAGCATCAGAGCTGACAGGTAAAATATGTACTATAAGATTATAACTATTGTATAAGATACAAAACAAAAATCTTTTTGCTACCAGTCTTCTGTATCTTGAACGGTTATTCTTTCTGAGGAAAACTGTATATTAAAATTCAAATTCTTTTGTACAAACTATTACTTATTTTTCAGCAACAATGATTCGGGAGTATCGTCCGGGGAACCTAGCCCACTTGCTCAAGAATAACAATGAACTGCATTCCAAATCAATACTACATATGTACAGGGTGTCCCGAAAATCAATGTTAAAAATGGTATCACAAGATTATTTGGGTCAAAACATTAAGATTTAGGTCACAAGTTATTTGAAAAAAGTTTCTCACTTAGATGGTATTGGCGGTCAAAGTTCTTGAAAAAAAAACATACTTTTTGTCATATCGCGAGAATGCTTCAATGGATTTTAATGAATCCCATTGTGCATTTATTCACTAGTACAGGAATTATTTTCATGTAACATTTATGTCTTCGCAGTGTGAAAGTGGTAAATTCGTAACCATCTTTGTACAAAAATTATCAGAACTTTTCATTGGGTAGCTGCATCGTATCGTTTTTTTTTCTGATGATACATTAGCCCTTTCTCCAACTTTTCTATCCCTTGGAAATTTCTCGTACGGTTAACATTTCACGTCGAACAAAAATTATTTTCTTTTCTCATACAGAACACCAACTTGCCACTCTTTCAATAATTATCGACGCTTGTCAATATGAACGCTGACGTCACTTATGGAAAATGTCATAAAAATGAATCAAAATTTTTTGACGTTTCTTTTAGGTCACTTTGAACATCTACTATGATTTTTTAATTATTGAATTTTTCATATTTATCATTTTTTATAGTTCATTTAAATTGTTTTTTTTATTTAAATTTTTTTTTTATGAATTGAGCCTCTTGATTAATTTTTATGACATTTCTTATAAGTGACGTCAGCGTTCATATCGACAAGCGTCGATAATTATTGAAAGAGTGGCAAGTTGGTGTTCTGTATGAGAAAAGAAAATAATTTTTGTTCGACGTGAAATGTTAACCGTACGAGAAATTTCCAAGGGATAGAAAAGTTGGAGAAAGGGCTAATGTATCATCAGAAAAAAAAACGATACGATGCAGCTACCCAATGAAAAGTTCTGATAATTTTTGTACAAAGATGGTTACGAATTTACCACTTTCACACTGCGAAGACATAAATGTTACATGAAAATAATTCCTGTACTAGTGAATAAATGCACAATGGGATTCATTAAAATCCATTGAAGCATTCTCGCGATATGACAAAAAGTATGTTTTTTTTTTCAAGAACTTTGACCGCCAATAGCATCTAAGTGAGAAACTTTTTTCAAATAACTTGTGACCTAAATCTTAATGTTTTGACCCAAATAATCTTGTGATACCATTTTTAACATTGATTTTCGGGACACCCTGTATATGTGTTAGAATATTTCGTCTGGATCGTATCGTTTGGCGATAACATAAGTGGATGCTGATGCGTAGCATCTGGTCTAGGATTTGCAGAGGGATGTTTCAGACACTTGTTTTACGTTAGTTAAACGAAGGTGATTTTTTAAAAGCTAATTAATAATTGTTAAAATTAGTGCATAATTTATCGTCAGTTTATATTGTCTATTATTTATTACTGTACAAATTAATTATATTTTGTTCTATGTTCAGCGAAATGGCAGGATAGTAAAAACCTTATAATCAGTTGATTATTGAAATATCTGAATCAATTCTTAACAAATCTATCGTTCGTTACTTAAATTAAATAAACAATTGTTAATATCAAAGTGGAATTTAAATAATTGCTAACACATACAGTCGTGGTTATATAAATAGAACACGCGAAAAAAAAATTCTGTTATCCGTAATTTTCTATTGATTTTGTTCAAATTTTATATAATGAAAATTCAAATCAAAACTCAGTTTACGTGTTCAAGCAATTTTTGAAAATTTAGTTTTTAAAGTGGTATTCAGGGCCTTAAAAAAACCTCTGTTTTGGAAACTTTTTCTGTGATGGAAATGTTTTAATATGATTGTAATAATCTTGTAGAGGGGATTTTTCTAAGGATACCCTGAAAGTTTGAACAAAATTGAACCACTAATAAGGGAGTTATAGCCTTTTAAAATCGCCAAAAGTAAAAATTTTCAAGCAAAATGATGAAATCGGGTAATTTCTGGCGATTTTAAAAGGCTGTAACTCCCTTATTAGTGGTTCAATTTTGTTCAAACTTTCAGGGTATACTTAGAAAAATGTAATTATATGGTATACTGTACATTGTATTTGAATTCCAATAAAGGATTTTATTTAATTTGAAGGTTTTAATCAACATAAAACATTTTTTCTATGTATGAATAAGCTGTCAACTTATTAGACATTATCGATTCTAAAAACAGTCACATGTTTGCTACTAGTGCTCATGTTGTTTACAAATGCAAAAAAAACAAAACAATGAAGCGTTTGATATTTTAATATTTTCAATATAAATACAATTAAGTCATAAAGACCGAACAAAGCCGAGAGAGCTAAAGGGGACACTTTTTCTGTCCCTGCCATTTAAAATACATTGTACAAGTGGTGATCAAAATCCACGTCGGTGGACAGCATTTTGTGGCACCAATTTGAAAAGCACGTATACGAAGATAGACGAAGCAAAACTGTCCCGGCACCCAAGGTCGAATCGAGTTTGCAAAATGAAGTTCATTTATAAGTTTTCAATTTCAATTGTGAATCGCAGAATAAAACCGGAACGTTTTTTCTCGTGTGTTTTCGCAGGATTTCGAAGAAATCGTTGAGCTATGCTCAACTAAGTTCCCGCTTGGCGTGAACCGTTACATTCAATTGCCTACATTAGAGAAACGATTTTCTAACAAAAAGATGCACCTAAACGTCTTCCTCCAACTCGTTATATGTTGTGCAAAGTAACTTTTTTGGGGAAATAAAAAAAAAATTCGAAATAAATTTCTGTACTTGGGGACCTGGGGATTTGAGAAGGTTTTTGATGTCTTTGCTTAAAAGTTTTTCCAATGGTTTGGGTGAGACGAAAATATTAGTGCGGTGTGTTTTTGGCGCTGATTGGGGGCTAGGTAGGTACCTGGGGTAAAGGGGAATATGGGGTAAGAATAGGTGCCAAATGGGTTATTTTGGGGTGTGGAGTATAATAGCCCACCTAGTAGTGGTATTAAGTTCATGCGCATTCCCATTTATCTCAAAATGCAAATAGAACAATCGGCGGCATGTTTTAGTTTTGATTCAGTTGCCAGCTGTTTCGTGCGATTGCGGCTGTGCGAATAGTTAACATTTTGTTGGCAGTTGGTTTTTCTGTGTCGACGAGTGACGACCCCTGTGACTTGACGCCACTGTGTTTTTAAACAACTGTTATCGATTGTTTACTTTTTAAACTTCTGAACCAAACATTTTAACTAAAATTGGAGGTTGATAAACTATAAATTTAGTGAAGAGTTGCTCTTGCAGTTCTCAATTTGATCCCTTCGGCGTTTCGCAGTTTTTTCGACCGGTTTTTGTTTAAAAGGAGAATTGACTTGTCGTTTTCAGTGCCAGGGCCTACTACGTTCGAGTCTCAATTCACCTTTACCAAAAAGAAGTGTTCATCACTTAACTACTTTTTGGGTGAGTGTCTTACCTTCTTTTTAGAAAAATTCATCATATGCAAAAAGTACTAGAAACGTTTTGTGTTAAGTTTCAGTATTTTCACACACGTTTTGGTTATATTTACGTTGAATGTATGCCCCATTTATTTATTCTAAAAATAACTTTTGGCTGGATTTGCGGGCGGTCAGAGGCTTTTTACTTAAAATATACCAGCAATATTAATTTTGGATAATTAATTGTAATTTTAATTTAGCCCCCCCTGTGTTTTCCATACAAAACGGCAATTGCGCAATCCATTTAGGGAAAAATCAATAATATCCTGGTGGGTGGTAATTGGAATGGAGAATTTGCTTGGGAATTGAAGACCTGATATAGAAGATTAATAGTCATTATACTAATTGTTTTTATTATTACCCCTAAAAAAATCAATAATATCTTGATAGGTGGTAGTAGTTCCACTTTAACTAAAACTTTTCCAACTTATTTTTTCTCTAATAACATATTCCTGAACTCCTTCTCAGAAGATTTTGTTCTTTCAGCAAGTATTTTTGAATGTTTAGGTGTTATCGAAGGTATTACCTTATTGAAGATATGAATATTTGTTTCGATGGATAATTTGTTTGGAAATTGGACATCTGATCTAGAAAGTTAATCATAATAAAAATAATTTATAACAGTAATAATAAATAATAACAATAATAAATAATGATAATAATAATAAATAATAATTTATATATATTATTATTGTGGGGATAACTCTGAGTATTCCCAACTTGATGTTCCAGGCTGTTTTTTTTCCAGAAGACTGGCAATAGCTGTATCATGGTATTATATGTATGCAGCATAACTGCCTGTTACTAACATCATGAAGGTGATCTAGACTACCTTCTGTTTCCACAGTCTTTGTATTTTTATTAAGACTTCCTGATATTTACTCTTTTTTTCTATGTATTTTTTGAAGAGATTTTGATCTGCTTGAACTGCTGTGTCAGTTAAATAAGTGGTTTTCAATGTTTTAGTTTGGAATGCAATATCAGGTGTGTTGTGAATTTGTAGATCATAATGCAATTTATACTGTTTGTTATTTGGTGAGGATTCTGGAGAAGAGGAATGATGTGGTTACCTGGCTCTTAAAATGGAGATTCATGTTCCATTTTGGTTGAGTTTAGTGGAGTGCAGTTGTTATCTAGAGCCCACATGGCTTTGTGCAGGGAAAATCTATATTTTCATGTGGACTTTATTAGTATGGTATTTACTAGGTTGGTCATTTCTTGACTTTCATCTGTCCTTTTGAGTGTCGATCAATAAACACATGGATTGGGTTGCAGTCTTTCTCCTTAGTAAATGCTCCTCTCTTTCTTGTGTTAATGTTTGCCCAATCTGTGGTGGAACATTTCATTACTCTAAAAGAATGTTTTTAGATGGTGATAGCAAATGTGTTGATGGGCTTAAACAAGATTTGTGACTTTAATCTGGTTCTCTAAGTTTTAGTTTCAAGTGGGCCATGTGACAATTAATTTTTTGAATGTGCATGGTTTTACATTTATCCATTCTAAGCTAATGATATTGTGTCTATTATATTCTACAGTTTTTGTAATTGTGCTTTCCTTGATTTATAAAATTTAGAGTCATCCATATATGTGAGATGGTTCATTATATGCAACTCAAAGATATCCTAAATCCTTTAATAAGCCCAGTATTCACATGTTATATCTCAGCCTTCATCACTCTTGATTCACAACCCAAAGCAGTCAGTAAATCCCTAGCTGCCACTGTGTTAAACAAGACTGTTTTATTCATCCTCATAATCTAAATACTTCACTCAGCTTCAGCTTTTAATTTGCTCTATCACTTTTAGGTATTACCGCTTTCCAGCTAATAAATGACGTTTTTTTTCTATTATTACCATTTCCATAATTACCATCATTATCATCATGATTATAATCATTGTCTTTATCATCTTCATCATCATCATAATTATCATCAATTATCAGTTATCGTTATTTTTTATGTGGTTTTTTTATTATTTGAAATGTAATAGAAGGTAATCACAGATATAAAACTTCTTAAATCTTTAATTTATTATAAGAAAATCTAAAAGGAAAAGTCGAAATCCTGTGAAAGTTGTTAATAATAAAATCAAAAATTCAGCCTCACATAAAAAAATAAAAAACAACGATAAATCGACCTGAAAAGTGAGGTTAAAATTTACGTAAATTTTGGCAACGTCGCAGCGAGTTAGCCGAAACATACTGATCACCTGTTTTGGTCAATAACTTGTTTCTACTGTATGATCCACGATTCGAAGCCTTGGAAAATGTACGTGACGGCTGCAATGTCGTAATTGTGGACGACTTTATTTGACATTAAATCTATATTGTTAAATGGTTTCGTACAATTTGAGGTCTCGACACAATACAGCACTATTATTAACTATTGAACTGAAAATTAGATTTTGTATTATCAAATATTGACTCCGTTCAGATATCTAAAAGCAAGTTCCTTCTAGCTTCCTTCAATGTTTTCTGATTGCTGGATTACTGATTTGAAATGTGCTCAATAATTATGTGACACATAAATAATATATGAAACGGTCAGACACATATTGATTGGTCTGAACTCAGGAAGCACTTCGGTTTTAATGTACTTACAAGTAAATTATATGCAAAACTGTTTTGCTGTATTGAAAATTTTGTTCCTAAGAAACGACAGGCTCGAAGTCAGGCTGGGATACCCAGGTATCCGAAATGGCTGGGATACCAAGGTATCTGAAATCACTGGGATACCCAAGTATCCGAATTTAAGGCGGGCCCTAAAGCGTCATGCTCCTTTTGAGTATAGAACTTTTCAGGATACTCTAGAATCAAACATCAGTTGTGATCCTAATAGATTTTGACATTTTATTAGCAGTAAACGCGAGCCTAGCGGTATTCTAAATGGGGTGTCATTTGATAATGAGCGCTATAAAATTCCATTTTCACTGCAATTTTGCTGTGATTGCACATGTGCCTGATGGGGATACGTCCTTATGGCACGTTTAACTTATCTGATGCCACTGCTAGTGTGGTTAAAATTATATAATTAGCATGCAGCCAAAAGGTGCTGCAAAGAAAGAAATTATGGCACAAAGTGCATGAGAAAAACGGCTAAAACCAAAACGCTGAAAATCTAATAATAAATTGGCTCTTGGGTGAAAAATGTTAAGTAGAAACCTAAAGGTTCTTCTAAGGCCATTTCGAAAATCAATTTTATTCGCCTGAAATTATGCTTTTTTACTTATAAGATTACAAGTCAATTCCCCTTGATTCTCTTATCCGCCCAGTTGGTGATGTTTTTTGATCACGCAAATTTTGTAAACAAAATACTTGTCCCCGTTCCCAACCAGGAAGTACTCAAGTACATTTTTAGTTGCGGTTTAAGATTAATTAGTTCATGTGTTTTTAATTTTCAGTTTTAATACAGCTTATTCTTCTACACATTAAATCCATCTATTATTATTAAATCTATTATTAGCTCAGGTATTTTAAATAGATATTAATATTAAAGTAAATATCAAAATTGTCCTCGTGCCCAAGTGTCCTGCTTTGAAGTTTCAATTCGCATAATCCAGTTCACCTTAGTTCGCAATGCACTTAGGGTGCACCTTTTACTATTCTTAATCTGGAATAAGCACTTCAATAAAGTTTTTATTAGAGTGTTTGTGAAAATTCCTATGTTAATCGTTTTTATTAGCAATCGTAAATTTAAAATTTATGTAATTGCGTCGGTAATGGCACTTGACTTAGTGTTAAGGTCATTGAAATATGTACCCAGTCTACACGTCATAGAATGTGGTGTAATCTCAAATACTAATGCTTATTATTGTGTATTGATATTGTGTAATGCAGCAGTTTGATTAAAAAGTTTCCGTTGTTTTTGACAATACATATTTTGTTAAAGTAAGTACCTGATTATCTGGTAAAAATGTAGCGATAAAATAACGTCAACAGGTCAAAACTGTTCCATAGGTTTTTGCAGTTAATAAATACATATAGAGAATCCGTTTCTCAAGCCCAACCATGAGGCTCTCTGAAGCATTAAAAGTTTTGACATCAGTTAAACTAGGAAAAGTTCTGCAATTTAGAGTTCAAGAATATGCCGTTTCAAAAATTCGAAAAACTTCCATGATTATTATTTCCAGAACATTCTTGGCAAAAACAGAATTATTATGCTAGGTCCACCAAACTGCAAAATTGAACCTTAACGTTTGATATATAATCGTAGTTAAAAAAAGCTGAATTCAAAAATGTGATAATCCAAGATGGCTCCCATAAAAAAAAACAAGTTAATGGTGGTTAACGAAAATCAAAATGTCGGATTTCATATGTATATGACATTGCCACGTCGTAGAAGAAGAAAAGTTGCAATGATGAAATTTAAATCATAGTAAATTACCGTGTCAAATAAGCTGAGGAAAAACTTAAAAGGTTTTTCCAAAATTTCTTTTTTCTCAATACTTTCGAAAGTCACTGGAATTTTTGCGTAACTTTGACTTAGTTTAACCGATCTCGTAATTTTTATGGTTACCAAGGTCCTCATGGTTGAACTTCAGAAATGGACATCCTGTATACACCATTTAGGCGTCTTTTGTGGCGATCGTTCTAGTCGTTAAAGAACATGGTCTCAATTATGTCGTTCAATGTCGTTTTTTGAGAAATATTTTAGATAGATTTCCACCAGGATACCATTTTTATGTAACAATTTCATTTGTCAGTTATTAGATGGCAACTCCGTGGCAGGCCCCAGGTGCGCAGGGCCTGTATGACCCCTCATTTGAAAAGGAAGCCTGTGGAGTTGGATTTATTGTTGCTATAGATGGGCGGCGTGATAAAAAGATCGTACGAGATGCGCAGCGTCTCGCAGTGTCTATGAACCATCGTGGCGCCTGCGCCTGTGACAACGATACCGGCGACGGGGCTGGTGTACTTACTGCCATTCCTCACGATTTTTATACCGCAAAACTCAAGTAAGTACGTTTTTCTTGTAAAGGTTGTACATGTTTCTAAAAAATAACAGCATAAAGTAATTTTGCGCAGTATAAGAAACCTGTGGCTAAATGGTAATAATATACTACATAATGTTTAGTTTTAATAAATGAAACTTGGATTGGTTGAGATAGGTCCACGATATAAATTCCCACGTTACAGGTAGCCATTATAATACACTTTTTGGCAACCTACAAAGGTACAACGTTTTTTTAATTTAAATGAATTGTGAAATCATAAATGGGTGATTATGAGTGTGTCATCATTAATTTGAATAAATGAGTCTCGTAAAATTCGGATATGTATAATTAAATTGTTCTCCTTAGAGTAAGCAGGCAACTGACTACATTGTATTATAAAAAATATCTAACGTTTTCTTTGTGATTAATTGCTATTTAATTTTGTGAACACTGAAGGTATAAGAAGGTAAATTGTCTTGTTTGTTTATAATTTGGTAAGAGTTGGGTAAAAAAATGGTCCTTGAAAAAAATGTTTAACAATGTTTACCAAAAAAAAATGTGTTAATTTGATCTTAATTTATAACTTTGCTAACGCTAATCTCTTTGAAGTAAAAAAAAGGTCATAAATTTTGCACGTTTTCTGAAGGTGAGAGGGGAGTTTACGTCAGTTTCTATCAGGGCACTTAGGAATTTGTACAAAAAATACAATTTAAAAAGTGTGTCACATGCACGGATGACGCGACATTTGCTACGACCGGAATTTTTAATTAACGCAATTCGAAAAAGTATGCGGAAACATGAAATGGGCGCTTGTACCGTAACATAGATTCCGCACATCCCAAACCTAACACTTCTGGATTTTTACGTTTGGGGTTACTTAAATACTAAATGGTATTTTCAACCGATCAGAACTTCAGAAAAGAATTAATAATGAAACTACAATAAGCTTGTCAATTTATGAGAGGAAATCCACAAGAAATTGCACGTGCTGTGAAAAAACTGCGCAAATGATCATAATCCGCACAAATGCATTAAAACTATTATAGATTATAGTGTTTTCCATTATAACGTTAAATGCAGGACTAGTGTATGTCGTAGAACTCACTACATTTATGAGAAAGGAACACATTTTCTAAATATAAAACTATAAAAGGCTTTTATAGACTTCTCCACAGAATGGATTGTGCGGAATAAACAAATCTTTATATGTATATATGTATGTCATTTTTATGGGTTATAAATAGTTTTAGCACATTGGAAAAAATGTATTAGATAAAAAAGAGCTTAAGAATAGGGTGAAGTCTCAGATAGGTCTATGGATTTAACTTCAAAATGATGGAGTATGGAGACAATACAAGAGATGAGGTATTTTGTGAATGAAATAAGGGATCTAAACGAAAAACTGAATCTTCAGTTAAATTAGCAAAGGAACTAAAAGATACATTTTCACAAAAAAAAGTAAATTACTTGCAAATTCTCCGAGGTAACTACAACAAATTTGTACTAAAAATATTCGTTATATGTAGGCAGTGACGTTTACGACACCTCACACAATTATCAAACTGCACGACGTTAATTTTTCTGGCGGTAAGGCTCCCATTTACTATTTCTATTTAGAAATAATTTCGTATCTTTAATCTTTTTTGTGTCTAACTCAATCTTTGATAAAACATCGAGCGAGTCCACACAAGTTTCCATTTATTCTGTTTGCATTTCTGATATTTTGTTAAACTTCCGATATATCATATCGGTTGGAATTGATAACCGTCAACATCAAGTAAATTAAAAAAAAAAAATTAATAAATGGAAAAGGTAATTTAAAAACAAATAATTCAATTTTTTTATTAGTTTAAATAAATAATAAGTTTAGATGTACTTAATATGTAAATTGTTTTTTTTTTGATATAGTAACAAAAAGCTAAATTATGTAATCATTCTATTATCGTAGAGTAGATATCTTTGATGCGCAATTTCGGAAATTCGCTTGTTAATTTCACATAATTTATGTATATCAAATGTACACATATATGTATGTATATATACGTATATATAAGCAAACATAAATCAATAGAGTAAATAAAAATCATGTAAATATTAAGCCTGAACGGATTTTTTTTATTTACATTTTTAATTATAATGACTTTATGAAATTGTGCATTCTCTACTCATGCTTTAGATAAGGTGTGTTGTAACTTGTGACATGCCTGTTATTAATAGTTAAAACGCAACTTTTCCTTTATATTTACTTCAGATATCTTAAAAATGTATATTTAAAGAAAAATATAAATAATGTTTTCCTTATAACCACAACTCAGTCAATTTCTTAAAATTCAGCATGCTATTTATACTAAAATCTCATATGACTTATTACTTGCATCACTCTACTATAGATCGTGAACTTCGAACGGAATCCAGTACACTAGGAATCTCGTTTATTCACAATATGCCTAATCAGAAGCATCAATGGTATCATTAAATTAAGTGAAAACTGTCTTGAATTGATAACACTCAGAGTAGGTATTTGTTTTAGCTTATTTTTTAATCGTTTGGAATTTTTATTTAAATAGATATTTACAACAATATATTCTATACAAACATGGTGTTTTTTCTAAGAATTGCCTCTTGATCATGGTTCAATTAAGTCAATAGCGATAATATTACCATTTATATTAATGGCTAATCATTGAATAATGCGTCGTAACATCGAGTATTTGCGATTATTTCGTTTATAGTAGCGGTAGCAATTTATCTGGCATCTCAGGCAGACACGACAGGAAAACGTTATTTGGCTAATGTCTCGAAGATTAGATTGACTGTCTAGAAAGAACACTTTGGTGAAGCTTATGTATCGATATCATTGCTAATGGTTTTTAAGTGCATTTTTATGCACATATAAGGTTACAAATGTATTCGAAATATTTGCATTGTTTGCCTCGAAATCCAGAAAAAGCAATGGTAATTGTTTTTTGTTCATGCAAGCAAAAATAAAGTCACAGAAATAGGTTTCAATGACTGTTTCCTGTTTTGTTTATAGGTGCATTATTGGCGCGAATTACTGCCACGTGGATTGAATTAACTGTATACTTTAGAATTGATAATTATGGTTACGTAATCCCGTGAAGCCTTTAATGAATTGGTTGAGCACCGAAAAATTTTTTTAAAGGCTTTAAATCATGCGCACCAAAGCGCTTATTCGTGCATGTACGTTGGAGCAATAAAAAATCTTTTAGAAGCGCTGATTGTTCACTCATCAAAATTATATACGTATTGGAGTATGTTCAAATAGTCAATTGCTTGGAATTAGTTAACTAGAAAATTGAAGCATTATTAGAAACACTATTATATCACGTGCAACTTATTGCATAATAGCGTGTTATGGCATAATAATACTCTCCAATGTTAAATATACATATTTACCACAGTTTAGGTTCAGCTAAAAATGTACCTTAATATTAGCTATCAAATAATTTAAGAGCAGCCCAAACCATTTCAAATTTATTCGCGAATAATAATAGCATTGGGCACAGAAACTGTGAAGTTTATTCAAACTGAATAAAAAATCAAACAACTGATACTTTTTAATTCCGGGCTATACTGTTTCCTTCTTTCTATATTTAGAGACGAACAAAATGTTCAATTACCCGCATATGGTCGCTACGCCACTGGAATTTTCTTTCTGGATAAACTTCATCACCAAGAATCAGAGAACAAATTTGGTGCATTGGCCGAGGTAAGTAATGTGTTACTTTTTTTAAATATATCTTTGATATATTAATAATTTAATAAAAACATATTTAAGGAATAACCTGGATTCCTGCTATAAAATTAAATTTAGACCAACGCGCTCAATTTTTACTCAGTTTGATCCTTAGTTTATGATGTATTTTGAGATGTTTAGTTTATGTCTATAAAATAATAGAGGAAAAATGAATCTTTGTTTGTGTGTACCGTTTTTTAAAAATTAAATTCAATGAAAATTTATATACGATATAGGAATTGGACTTTTCCGTGCTGGCATGGCGTACCATACCAACCAACAATTCCTCCATAGGGGCGGTTGCTAAGAGCTCTGAACCATTCATGAGGCAGGTGAGGACTGGTTCTATAGTTTCATCATTCTGACCTTCTGCAGCAGGATAGTTAAATACATAAATAACGTTTGCAGGCATTTGTAGTTCCTAAACCGTCCTTAGACGGTGCATCAGAAGAGCAGTTGGACCGGATCATTTTCGTGCTGAGGAAGAGGGCCAGTCACGAGATCCAGGCTCCGGGAAAACGATTTTATATTTGTTCTTTGAGCAGGAGGACTGTTGTTTACAAAGGTACCTAGACTAAAATTATATAGTACAAATTCTGATTGTGAAGATGGTTTGTTAGTATTATGATATTTGAACTTTAAATTTAGGTCAGTTGACTTCTGACCAATTGTGGACATACTTTCCGGACTTGACTGACCCATTGTACGACACCTACTTGGCGTTGGTTCATACAAGATTCAGTACCAACACATTCCCCAGTTGGGAAAGGGCTCATCCACTGCGGTATGTTTATTATTAACTAATTATATTTGTATAATAGATGAGCCTGTTATGCATACAGCATGATAGCTCACAATGGAGAAATCAACACTCTTCGAGGTAACGTCAACTGGATGAAAGCCAGAGAAGGCGTGATGAAGAATGAACACTTCGGAGAGAGGTTGAAGCAATTGTATCCGGTGGTTGAGCCAAATTTGTCCGACAGTGGGTCAGCTGATTGTGTGCTGGAGTTTTTGGTTTATGCTGGACAGAGGAAATTGCCTGAAGTATGTAATATTTTATTTCAAAAAGTACTTTTTCATTATAAGGATTTCAAGGCCGTAATGACCATGGTTCCCGAAGCATGGCAAAATGACCCGACAATGCCGGAAGAGAAACGCCACTATTATCAATGGGCCGCGTGTTCGATGGAGCCTTGGGATGGACCAGCTCTGATTTCGTTCACTGATGGACGATTCATTGGTGCAATTTTAGATCGGAATGGTCTCAGACCGTCCCGATTTTACATTACCAAAGATAATATGATGGTTATGGCCAGTGAGGCACGTATTATCACTTTTTAAAAGTTTACCAGTTTTATATTAAATTATTATAGGTGGGGGTGTACGATGTGGACCCGGCGAATGTGATTTTTAAAAGTCGCTTGAAACCTGGTAGAATGTTGTTAGTGGATACAGTACAGAAATCTGTTATTCAGGATGTTGAATTGAAACAGAATATATCTTTGTCTCGCCCACATAAAGATTGGCTGCAGGAACAGGTGAGTTTCATCATTTTCGTTTTATTATTAGGGATGGTTTAATATATAAATTGCATTAGTAGTTTAGATAGTCACTGAATGTATTGCATATTACTGATAACAATATTATGTTTTCTTCCCTTTCTCTTTATGTGATCTTCGGGAATATTCTAGATGGTGAGTGTACGGATGAGCTTGTGTTTTTATTCATTTGCCGTAATAAAATTAATATATATTATTCCCATTTATCAAACATCCGTGTTCTTGGTGGAAAGCAAATATTTTTCCCTTGTGTAAATAATGAGCAATGACAGCGGCTGTATTTGACACATGAGTGAAATATAGCTACCAAAATACTTTTTAAAATTTGACATTTCATACATTTCTAATCTTATTCAAGTGCCAAGTTCAGGTGCTATCACTGTTCGTTAATTATAAAATTTGCTTTTCGAGGCGCACACAAATTTTTAATAAGTTGCAATAACATACGCTTGCTTGTTGCCACATTTTGTAATTTGTTTCCAGATTAACATGATTTTTTACTTATTAACATTTTTTAAACTACATTTCTCTGTTGTTTGGGTCACGTAAAACCATATTAAATTCATGTGATTTGTTATTTATACAAAATGTGATCCCTTCGACATTATGACGATTCTAGGTCTGTATTTCACAAAGTTCATACTGATAACTCTTTGTTAAGAGTCGCATGGCCTTAACCGATGTTTTAATTTGAAGGCAATAAAATATTATGAAACTTTATGATTTAAAGTTTATTTCTATCACAAATAGTGCAATAGCTGTTTGGATATTTTGTCAATTTTTTTCATTTCCAAAATATTCCGAAAATAATTAATTATTTTTCTACATATTTCTTAAATAATCTCTACGAAATCCTACTGGTTTAAGTGTAGCTTAAGATTCCTGTTTAAATCCTTCGGGATATTTAACTGTGCACAATTATGGGTCAGAACGCCATTTGGGAATTCCGTTGACCGCTGACGTTGAGACTGATATTTATTAATCCTATATTTTGTATTTAATTTCGTTAGATTTCAATGGAAGAACTGCGAAAGACGCATTTAGACGCTGGACATCAAGCTAAAGCAAAATACGAGGCAAGCGGACTGGGTGACAAACGTCTACCTTTGTATGGTTACTCCACTGAGACGGTTCAAATGCTTTTGCTTCCTATGGTCAATAGCAAGTAAGTACCATTTTTTATAATGATTCGTTTTTGTAGTCAAAATATGTCAAATAATAATAATTTGTAGGATACCTTTTACCGTAATATCTAAATTCTACAAATCATGTCACATTATGTTCATGAGGTTATTCAGTAATGAAACCATATTTTATTGATGAAATGATTATTAAATCATCGTGATTGCTCTAATAATAAGTAGAACGAACCCCCACATTCTCCTTATTTCAAAGCCGAATTTAAAGTTTAAACTTGGGTTAAATTGACATTTCTGTATGGGAAACTGTCCATTCAAGCCATGTTTAGCTTTTAGTCTATAAAGAATGTGGCGGTGGCAAGGGGCCTCATTGTTAAAAAAATTATCATCACTACAAGTTGAAGAGTAGATCGAGGAAAAAATTTAGCTCATTCTGGTATATGCTTGTTGCTGAATTACCTCACTCCTTGTCAACCTTAATAGACACCATCCTCAACCATCAATCCCTGACCTACCCTTTCATTAATCCTCGATTTTTAGAAATGTTGCCCGTTCGAACCGGGCATGTTTGTTTGTGACTCAAAACCTTTTTACAGACTTGCATTACGCAAAATACCTAAAAACTTTAACCACGCATACGCATAGCCCTCCAACTAGACGCATAGGAAGTTTCGGTGGTAGGTAGTACCGAAAAGTACCGTCAAATGCACTATCACGTTGTAATCAAAATAATCATTTTCAGGAAAGAAGCGTTGGGTAGTATGGGTAACGATGTTCCTTTAGCTTGTCTCTCTAACTTCGCCCCTCTTGTGTACGAATATTTCAAGCAACTATTTGCCCAAGTTACCAATCCGCCTATTGATCCATTCCGGGAGAAAGTTGTAATTTCCTTGCATTGCCCCATTGGGCCCGAGTCGAATATTCTGGAGCCTAGTTCCAAACAGGTATGGTTGCTTTTAGACCATATGAAATCATCCATTAAGGGCCAGTGTCTTCTAGGTCCATAGACTATGGCTAAAAAACCCTGTAATATCAATTTCCGATCTGGAAGTGTTTAAGAATATTTCCCATCGAGGATGGTCGTCCCACGTTATCGACATTACTTTCCCGGTCGAAACAGGGGTGGAAGGATTTCTTAAAAAAATGCAGGAGATTTGTGACGAGGCCAATGAAGCAGCTAAGACAAACCAAGTTATTATTTTGTCTGATAGGCTCGTTTCCAAGGAAAGGGTGCCAATTAGTTCTTTGCTTGCATTGGGTGAGTGAGCCCCATATTTATTAATTTCCTTTAAGAAATATATTTTTAATATTAGGTGCTACCCATCATCATTTAATCGAGACCAGAAGACGAATGAAGGTAGCTCTCATAATCGAAAGTGCGGAAGCTCGAGAAGTGCACCATATTTGCGTCCTATTAGGTTACGGAGCAGACGCAGTATGCCCATATCTAGCGTTAGAACTGGCTTACAGTTTACGGGATCAAGGAGTTCTGGACACCACCCTTTCAGACGAATCAATTTATCAAAATTACGCCCAGGCAATGCAAACAGGAATTAGTAAAGTCATGGCGAAGATGGGCATTTCTACTCTGCAATCCTATAAAGGGGCACAAATATTTGAAGCCGTAGGATTAGCAGAGGACGTGATAAATCGAAGTTTCAAGGGGACCCCGTCTAGAATCGGTGGTGTTAGTTTGGAGTTGTTGGCTGCCGAGGCATTTGAAAGGCACAGGAATGCGTACCAGTTAGGTAGCGATACTCTGATTCTTCGAGATGCCGGAAAATATCACTGGCGTGCAGGGGGAGAGAAGCACATCAACGAGCCGGCTAGTATTGCTTCGTTGCAAGAGTCAACAGTGAAAAAGAACAGGACTGCCTATAATCGATTTGTGGAGTCTACTATGCAGTCGGTAAGTTTCCCAAAGTTTCTTAATCCGGTAATTTGTGTTTTAACTTTCAATTTACTCTATATTTTAGGTTAGAGACTGCCTACTGCGTGGTCGTTTTGCTTTAAGGACGTTGGATCAACCACTACCTTTGGACGAAATAGAACCTGCTACAGAAATTGTCAAAAGGTTTGCAACTGGAGCCATGAGTTTTGGTTCTATAAGCGGAGAAGCGCACGAAACACTAGCCATAGCGATGAACAAGGTATATTTATTTTGAAAAATAATTTCCTTTTTTAATCACATCTCATCGCTGGACTAGAGTATCGCCTATAACAGTGGACATGAACTGCAGTTATATGACATTTCTATAGCTTCTAAAGTTCATGTAGCAGTGAAATTGAATTCTTTAGTTATCTATTTAGGGACCAGACCGTGAATGTGCTTGGTTAACATCAAGCTAGTTTCCGTTGAAACTAATAATCTGAGCAATACCTACGTCCTATTTCAATGTTTCTATAGGAATTAGTTTGCTGTTAAAATTGACTGAACATTTACGATTTGGCACTAAATAAAATTTGGCCCAATCGAAGTTATCGTTTTGTATCTTTCTACTGCAAGTAAGATGTCGACTTGATTGTTTTATTACATTAAGTAATACACTTTTAAGTTATATGTTTCTTTTCTTTCTTGCTTCTTGTAGTTGATTCACCATAAAAAACAACGACTTTTGTTGTGCCACCTTAGACTCGTAGTAATCCATGATCAGACGATTTTGGTTACAACTTTATTAAAAAGTATATTAGTTTATCATTTCTGTGTATAGCTTGGCGGGAAAAGCAACACAGGCGAAGGCGGCGAAGACGAAGAAAGATACCTGGACCCCACAAAGAGATCATCAATAAAACAAGTCGCTTCAGGCAGATTTGGCGTTACATCTGCATATCTAGCGCACGCTGACGATCTTCAAATTAAAATGGCACAAGGAGCCAAGCCTGGAGAAGGCGGAGAGTTGCCCGGTTACAAAGTTTCACCAGAAATTGCCAAAACTCGCCACTCGGTACCTGGAGTCGGTTTAATATCTCCTCCACCCCATCACGACATTTACTCCATCGAAGATTTGGCCGAATTGATTTATGACCTAAAATGTGCGAATCCTCGGGCTCGTATATCTGTCAAATTGGTGTCTGAGGTTGGAGTTGGCGTTGTAGCAAGTGGTGTAGCAAAGGGAAAAGCTGAGCATATCGTCGTGTCTGGTCATGATGGCGGAACTGGAGCCAGTTCCTGGACAGGTATTAAAAATGCCGGTCTACCATGGGAGCTGGGAATAGCAGAAACCCATCAAGTTCTCGTTTTAAACAACTTGAGATCCCGAATCGTCCTTCAAGCCGACGGTCAAATTAGAACTGGATTCGACGTTGTGGTCGCCGCTTTACTTGGAGCCGATGAAATCGGCCTCAGCACCGCTCCGTTGATTGTGATGGGGTGCACGATGATGAGAAAATGCCACTTAAATACGTGTCCAGTTGGAATAGCCACTCAAGACCCGCTTCTTAGAAAAAAATTCACGGGTCAGCCTGAGCACGTGATCAATTATTTGTTTATGTTGGCTGAGGAAATTAGAGAGTTTATGGCACAACTAGGCGTTAGAACTTATCAGGAATTAGTGGGTAGAACCGATTTGCTGAAAGTCAATGAAACCGACTCCGACAAGGCTAAAATGCTCAACCTGAACTTAATACTTCAAAATGCCTTACACATGAGGCCTGGAGTTAATATCAAAGGAGGTTCCGAAAGTCAAGACTTTCAACTGGAGCAAAGATTGGATAACCAGTTAATCGACTTGGCCAGACCGGTTATTGAGGGCATTCAAGACTGCGTGGACATCGAAATGAAGATCAAAAACGAAGATAGATGTTTCAGTTCCACTTTGAGCTACCACATTTCCATGAAGTATCATGAGGCGGGATTGCCTGATGGGAAGTCGGTTAGTATTAGACTGACAGGCTCTGCGGGACAGAGTTTCGGTGCTTTTCTGGCCAAAGGAGTGAATATTACTTTGGAAGGAGATGCCAACGATTATGTAGGAAAAGGTCTTTCTGGTGGCAACATTGTCATTTATCCTCCTAAGAGTTCGCCATTCGAATCTCATTTGAACGTTATTGTGGGGAATGTGTGTTTATATGGAGCTACCTCAGGGCGAGCTTACTTCAGGGGTATCGCGTCAGAAAGGTTTGCCGTTAGAAATTCTGGAGCAGTTGCCGTTGCAGAAGGTGAGTTGTGATACTTTTCATACTAATACAAGTTATAAAATAGCGTATATTTGTGTATTTGAGAAGAATCCTCCCTTGAAAATGGGGGATCTCATTCTCAAGAAGAAGGGGACCCCAAAATTTTTTCATTTCATTTTTGTTCTAGTGCATGAAATTATGATTTTAACAGTTATCACTCTGTAGATTGTACACAATGTAATTAAAGTAAAATCAAAAGTTGAAAACTTTAGGTTATACAGTTTATATAATTTCATTTTGATTAATTCATTTTTATTAATTCCAGGTGTTGGTGATCATGGATGTGAATACATGACTGGCGGAATCGTTTTAATTCTTGGCCTAACCGGACGCAACTTTGCTGCCGGTATGTCCGGTGGACTCGCCTACGTCTGGGACGTTGATGGCAAGTTTTCCACCAAATGCAACATGGAAATGGTCGAATTATGCAAACTTGAAGACCGCGATGACGTCCTCCTGGTTAAACGACTATTAAAGGAATTCGTAGACCTAACTGGCAGCGTAATCGCGCAACAACTTATAAACGAATTCGATTCGCGAATGAAGGAATTTGTCAAAGTGTTCCCATACGAGTACCAAAGAGTACTGAAACATAAAGCTACTGCAGATCAACCTGAGGTTCAGACTATTAAGCAAAACAACGAGCCTAAGATTCAAGACATCGAAGATGCTGTAGGAGATGCACACGAGCCCAAAAAGGCAGAACGAGCTTTGGATAAGATTAGAGGGTTTATGAAATATCCTAGGGAGACGGGAATGTATAGGCCCGCAGAAAAGCGGATGAGAGATTGGGACGAGATTTATAATTTTCAACATGTTCGGAAAGGTTTAAAGGTATGTAAAATATGTGAAACATTGAAAATTTCTCGTTCCACTGAGGAATGACAGTTTTTTCACTTTTTGTCAAAAATTTCAGGTTCAAGCTGCCCGATGCATGGACTGCGGAGTTCCATTCTGTCAATCCAATTCCCACGGTTGTCCCCTGGGAAACATCATTCCCAAGTGGAACCTATTAGTGTTCCAAAACCAGTGGCGTCAAGCGTTGAGTCAACTCCTTCAAACCAATAACTTCCCGGAATTCACCGGAAGAGTCTGTCCGGCGCCATGTGAAGGTGCATGCGTGTTGGGTATTTCTGAGCCGAGTGTCACGATCAAGAATATCGAGTGTTCGATCATCGATCACGCTTTTGAGAACGGTTGGATTGTTCCAAAAGTTCCATCTGTGAGGTCTGGGAAAAGGGTAGTTGTCGTAGGATCAGGACCAGCGGGATTAGCCTGTGCGAATCAGTTGAATAAAGCTGGCCATAGTGTTACTGTGTTTGAGAGAAATGATAGGTAAGGATGCTAGGTCATTATTTTGACGATAAAAAAGTAATTGCAAATTTTTTCAGAAACTTCCTTTTACTGGATTTCTTTCTATGTTAGAGTATTATCGAATCCATTTTTTGGTGATACTCTCGAAATTATACAGGGGTTCATCGCTTTAAAAAATGTTTCTTATTTTTTGATATATTGAACTTTGACCAACAATTTTCATTATGCTTTTTGGTAATTTATGATTACATTCATGGTAGTTTATGATTGCATTATTTTCAGAATTGGGGGTTTGCTTCAGTATGGCATTCCTACAATGAAGCTCAGTAAGCAGGTGGTGCAGAGAAGGGTTGATCTTTTAGCTGCAGAAGGCATTGTCTTTAAGACCAATGTCAATGTGGGGAAAGATATTTCTGCTAAGGAGCTTACAGAAGAGTATGATGCAGTGGTGCTTTGCACTGGAGCTACTTGGCCTAGGGATTTACCGTTACCAGGTAAAAATTTAAAGTTTGATTATTAGTCATTTTTGTAATTCTTAGCGTTTTGCCGTAATTTGCTGCTAAGTGTGGCAACGGCCCAACATCGCAAAAATTTTAAGAGGTATCAAAATATTTTGTATGTGAAAAGCGGAAAGTTTTCAAAAAATAATTCCATAGGTGTAATGATTATGTACAGTCCTAAAAAAATATGGTAAAGCAAAGTACCTTTTTTTATTTCTTTATGCTTAATCCTCGTAAGTTATCATATGTGTGTATGCCGGGGAATTCTAGATGCATTTAGAGCTTATATCTGTTACGGTGACCGAGATCCTCATGGTTGAGCTCCAGAACCGCACACCATGTATACATCTTATGTCAGTTTCGACTTTTATGATTGAAACATTTCCATAATACTAAGATACTCGTTGCTACCGTCCAAGTGACCCATCCATCTCTATTTAATTTGAATTGCCTACTACAATATACTATTCGTCTTGCAGGTCGTCAATTAAATGGCATTCACTTTGCCATGGAATTCCTCGAAACTTGGCAGAAAAAACAGCTGGGTGTAAATCGTGACGGCCCTCATGCTAAAGACAAACATGTCATCGTCATCGGAGGAGGTGATACCGGCTGCGACTGCATCGCTACCTCTTTACGACAAGGCGCCGCCTCCATAACCACTTTTGAAATTTTACCCCAGCCGAGTCCGAAGAGGTCTGGAGATAATCCTTGGCCACAATGGCCGCGTATCTTCAGAGTAGATTACGGCCACGAGGAGGTTAAAGTGAAATTTGGGTCCGATCCGCGCGTATTCAGCATCATGACACAGGAGTTCTTGGATGACGGAAATGGTCATGTCAGTGGTAAGGAAAGAGAAAAATTTTTAAATAAATAAAAAAAGAAAAATGTTTAAATTCTTTGTGTTGTTCTTGTTTCTGTTCATTGCTTTTTCATTTTGTTATTGTCGAATTCCAGGAGTGAAGACTGTGAATGTAGAATGGACGAAAGACGACAGTGGCCGTTGGCAAATGAACTCTGTTCCAGGCACCGAAAAAGTATTCAAAGCAGACCTCGTCTTATTGGCCATGGGTTTTTTGGGTCCTGAAAAAGCCATAGGTGACCAATTAGATTTGGAATTGGATCCCAGATCTAATTTTACCACCAAAGACTATAAAACTACCGACAATAAGGTATTTGCTGCTGGTGATTGCCGGCGAGGTAAGTTGCAAGTTATTTAATGAAGAAGAACAAAAAGATGAGAAACAATACTTTTGTTTTAGGCCAATCGTTGGTAGTTTGGGCGATTTCCGAAGGGCGTCAAGCTGCACGAGCAGTTGATGAATTCCTCAGCGAGGGTAAAACAACTTTACCTGGATCTGGAGGAATAATTCAGCCAACAATTCATCATGTAGCTTGTTCAGTCTAGAAGATGTATTGTTTTGTTGTTTTTAAATAGTATATTATTGTTGCTGTTTTTCCTTAGATGTCTAGCAATAAGCAGTTTATAGTGACGTTTTAAAGAATGTTCGCTGGTATTGAGCATTTCTTGAATTGGTAAAGATATAGTTACCAGTTTCACGGAAGTCTGGATAAACGCCGTTTTCCATTGATTTGTTCTGGTGAAATGATGGTAAAATGTGTATTTGAGGGCGGCTTCGGTGATTGTCAGTGTGCTTTATTACTGTTCGAAAGCCAATTATTCAACATATTTGACTGTTACGTGGTTAAAAAGTACTTAACAAAGATGATATATTTGTGACGTTTTGAAGTGACAATAAATAGATAATAAAAGTTTATGTCTACATCAGTAATAACAGTGTTTAATTTCATGAACAGACCTTAGAAAGTGAACCCTATGGAGTAGAAAATCTTTAGCTTTTCAATAATCAATTGTAGCTAATGAAATCACCACAAAGCCGTTTTGCTTACAATTGCGTTGGTTACGCCATGTTGTTAAATTCAAAGAGAAAAAATAGGAGAAATGGGCTTGATTATAGATCTATTGCAAGTGTGACAGTCTTTCTTTAATTATCTTCTGAAATTCAATGGAAATAACCGATATAAAATATAATACGAAAAAAACTTATCAAATAGAATTTTACAGACCTGAAGTGACTTCACAGGTATTGTTGTCAGTTGTACTGTCAGGGTTTCAATAACACCTAACTTTCTAGACAATGTAAGCTATGTGTATATAATAACGAAACTAGAAATGGCGCGGCTAAGTTTTGAGAATTATGGATGTCATTTTGTTGTTAATTTTTATTCTTTTTTTTTTTAAAGAAATTACGGACTTTTCTCCTTAAAATCCCGTGTGTAATATATCTGTAATAATACGATTACTATTTATAATTTTCTTCCACTCACATAGATTCTCTAATATGATTATTCTTAAGAAAAGTGAGAATTTACTGAGGTGATTTATTACTCTTTACCGAGGGTGACTTAATAATTGCTTTAAGTAGAGGAATTCCTAAAATGGTGCCTGCAGTCTTGTTAAATGAAGGCCGCTCGGTAATAAGATGTATAATAGGGCGTTTTACGCAAGCGATGTAAAGGTTTCTAATGTATGTTTTATTGTAAATGTTACACGCAAATTAATTCTCATCATTTATCTCACGTGTTTTTCTAGAAGGTGTTCATGATACCATCAAATGATCCAATAAGTAAGTACTAAATGCATATGTTTCTATATTTAAATTGTAATTACCACTAATCACTTATTTGCTTATTACCGTAACGGAGGTAACAGCACCGTATAGTGGTCAGGTTGTACAATCCCCTACCCGTTGCCTCACAATGGTACTCGTCTCAAGCGAAACTGACTTCTATTGTTATCAACCATAAGCACTGGGTGTACAGGTCTCTGACTCACCCAGGTAAAATCCTATAACATGGTTACGTCGCAATCACTGAAGATACCTACCAAATAGCGTCACACCTGTTGTATTAAGCACTATAAAATGTGATTCTTCAAGTTAAAGGTTTAACATGGAAAAAGTTTTTCTGTTGTTTGTGAGTATTGTTTCGTGGGAGTGTTTTTTCGGAGTGCATGGGGGCATTACGGTAGATGGATCCAAGTGCGGACAAAGGGTGTGTAAGCTCAACCAATACTGCTCAGATCTCGATAGGACTTGTCAGGAATGTGCTAATGTGTGTAATAAGTCACTAATTCATAACTATGAAGAAAGTATCTGCGAATCGCAGTGTCAAGGTAGGTGATGGTAGTATTTCTGATAAAATTAAGACAGCTTAGGGACATGCTGCATTCTGAAATAATGGACAGGAAAGTGGCTATAAAAAAATTAATTAGAGGGAGTAACGTGGATTTCGATAGTTATTACCAATAGAGGATGTCTCAAAAATGATCGTGAACGAAAAAAAGTCATGTATACAGGTTGTCCCAGTGGCCTTGAGGCATTATTATATATGCTATTCGAAGGAGGATATTTTTAACGTCGACGTGAAACAACAGCGGTAGTGGCATAGATGAAGTACTTACAAGTAAAAAAAACTCCTAAAAGTATAATAAAACTAGAAGTTTCTGAGGTAAAATTTGGATTGACGTGGATGAAATTCCTCTAAGTGCGGTAGCAGCAGCGGCATCTGAGCTACAGCTTGAATAGGCATATATGCAGTTCCTAAAGGTATGATGAAACTAGTGATAGCTTGAAGATGGCACTAATCAAGCCTTTGTTTAAGAAAATATACCAAGATTGTAATTCTAGACCAATAAGTTAGCCTCCCGGGCTTTCCAAAACCTTTGAAGTAGCTATGAACACAAAGTTAATCACTAAATCACTGTAAAATAGTGAGTAAGAGTTAATACGGTCAACATCAACTCAATCCACTACATTTGAATATGTCTGTGAAGTAATAGAGCGTCTGAAAATATGGAAGGTGCGCTTGATATAATAGCGGGAATGACTTATTTTGAAATTGGAAAAATATGAAATTCTATATATATTCTTTATATTAACATATCCATCTAATTAGAAACAAATTTTGATGATGTCTGGGAGTGGAATAGCGAGGAAGTCTGAAATGCTCTCTAACATACTACATGTATACTATGTATACGTTTATTATACGTATTGGTTTTGCCCAGTTTTCTATTTATAGTGTTTGTTAATGACTTATCACTGTTAATAAATTCATGGAATAATATCAGAATTAAGTTTGCAAATACAGATAAAAAATTGAAAATCGTTGTTTTAATGGAGTATTAATAGATAGGTAGTGTTCTGGAAATAAACTAATACTAAACAACGATAAAACAAACTATATTTACACGCCACAATACACCCATACGTTTGCCATCTCGGAACAGTCCTTCCTAATGTAAATCGAGTTTATAAAGGATCTGGAAACTGTGAAATTGTGAATGGTCATATAGGTAGGTAGGTCATTTGACTTAGGTAGTTGACTATGCCGAATATTTGAAGAGATAAAAAAATGTTTGTTCATTGCAAAAGAGAGCATCCATGTGAATTCATATCAATCTTTACCCCGTATAAGATTTAGTTTTTCCCCGAGGTCAAATAATTTCATGAAATTTTTCTTAGAGTCACGTGACTGACTAATTAGGTCAGACTAGTTCAAGTTAGTTAGACAATTCTTTTCTACTATTTGAACAGTGATCCACATTAATCCGATTTCAAACAAATTTGCCACAAATGACGCCGCAGACATACCGGGTGTCCCTGAAAGGTGTTTCACTCCTATTAACTTTTTTATTTGGGCGTGCTCGATCTTTTCACACCGTGTATCTGCTATATGTACACGTAATTGCATTAAATGAACTATCATAAGATTTTTCAATATTTCTGATGTAAACACGCGGTCAGTCGATTTTATGAAATTTGGCAAGAAGGAAAATCCCTTTGGAACGAACGTTAGAAGCTCAAACTTTGTGTGTGTGTAATTTGGTAGAAGTATGAACTGACCCAGTAAACCTGTTTATTCTTGTTTGTTTTTTCTGGCTCATAAATTACCCTTTTCCTAGAATGAGCACTTGATCTTTATTCTAAATGGGTATACGTATTAGGAATTCAAAAGGCATCGGTTTGCTAAAATTCGCAAATGAAGCCAAATTTAGTTTTTTCTTTCCTTCAATTCAAAGTTTCTGTAACTTTATTAGGGAGTCTCTTCCAAAGTATCTATCGAATCCAGATTGGCTTAAATTGCGTTGGAGGGTTTCCAGTGTTTCTTTAATTCTCTCGAAACGTTTCTATGCACAGTGGAAATTCCTTAGGTCAGAATGAAGAGTTGCTGCAAACAAACCCTCAATTTATTGTACGATGAATTAGTGGAAATCTTGCCTCAGAGGGTGTCCCTAAACCGTCTATACAAAACCCTACCGTAGTTACCCGAGGTCGAAATGTGACGATTTAGCCCTAGTCCAGAATTTAATATTTTTTTAAATACAGAACATTAATTTTTCTTTATTTAAGCATTTCTTTTGTACTGCCAGTAATTAAGCAAAATCTTGCAACAAAAGGATCAGTGGTGTCCCATAAAAAAGGAGGCGGGAATAAAAGAGGATGTGACTTCATAGGAAGCATCTTCCTGTAGATTCTAAAAATCACTCGTGCAGTGAGGTAAACAAACTAATTGAGTATCCTTACGGTAAAATTGGAAGGAAACACTCTTAATGATAGGAAGGTGGCTATCATTAAGAGTATATCGCCAAGAGTATATCGTTTCTTGTACTTTTTGGTACTCCTACATAAATAAGACAATCTGTATAACAATAACGTGATCAATTTGTCTAAAACATTTATTGTTGTGCGCTATCTAGTTCTATAATTTTATTGTATATGTGTAATAAAGATGATTCAATAGGCTGATGATTTCGCTTATGCAAACATCGTAAATCCCTATTCATGATAGCCATAATAAATAGGCGAGATTGTGCAAACGAGATTAGGAATAATCTAAAACGTACCTATACCATAGATAGCAATTTAGAATGCACTGGAATATTAATAATGTAAAATGTTATTGCGACTGAATGGTCCCTGAAGGCAACGTCATTTTTGTTAGGTTTATTATGGAATGGAATATGATGAAGGTTTCCGCAAACCTTCACACCTCCACAGTTGTTATGGAAATCTATGGGTTATATAATGTATACTGTAACTAGAATTCGGATCTCTAAGCGTTATGCATATTTTAACTAGAGGCCCTATTGGCCTAATTTCCTTTAAGTTCACGAAAACCCTTAGAGCTAATGTTAAGTGCCTGGGCATCTAATAAACTGATAATGTATGGGGTGTCTTATTAAAAAAAAAACCTTAACATTTCACTCTTCCATTGTTCTATAGTGACCATCGCAATATTTAAAAAAATGCAGGCAAATCCTTTTCTGTTTTTCCCGTTCTCCATTTTTTAACGCCTCCTCTAGGGAGTGTGTTAGTACATAGAAAAACATCCTGTATAATTTAATTATCGTCTTTTACACGGACTAAAATACGCTGACCGATATTGAAACTATTAATTTTAACTAATGAATAATTCGAATTTTGCTATGACTAAGCAGTTGAGCAGTTTTTAAAAATTTTTCTGTTGGAAAATGAGATCCCAAAACATGACTTCAAAATTCGCATAAAACAACACATGAGTTGCACCTAATTTTAATAATACATGATTAAAAAAAAACGCTTTTTGACGCTAAAACATGTAAAAATAGTTTTCATTTTTATGATGGCTAAAAGCCTTAGAATGGGTTTTCTGCGCCCAAATTAAGACAATGGGTGAATTTACAATAATTTATCTAAAAAGGTTCCTATGAAGTCTCAAGCGAATCCATACGAGTTTTTGGCTTCTGTTCATATACTCATGAAGGAAAGAAAAAATGCAAATCATAACACAGTGAGTCAATAGCTTTGGTTTAAATGAATATTTGGTTTTCAGATTACCTACACGATCTTCGATATGTAAGGAAAGATGCCGATGATGATGACTCGGACTTAAGGTGTACGTATCAATCATTTAATAATATTTCCTGATTTTTTTGTCTTTAAGAACAAATTTTGTTCAATTGAATAGAAGATTTATTCATTAGTTGTTTTTTAGTGTCCACACAGAAGTGGTTAAAATGAGTATGTGGAGCAATAAAATTACAAAATGGAAATTTGCAAACAAATTGCGTTGCGGCCATTCAATTAACTGCACTTGATTATTGCAGATAGATAGAGAATAAAATTGAGCATAAATCATCACAAAATAAAGCAGATAACCGAAGAAACTAAGCAAAAAATTAAATTTGGTTTGTGCATTTGTATTTTGTAATTTTTGCTTCCTTTATATTTATGTCTCTCCTATTTTTCGTAACCTTTTTTCTGTGACAACTTTGATACTGCTGTAGGCTCAACTAGAGACAGATACAATTTAAAATGTTATTAATTCGAATTTAGTTAAAGAGAAAAACACTCAATTGTATTGGGGATCAAAGGAGGGATAATGGCCGGCGGCTCATGAACGCAGAAGAATCTAGAGTTGCTGGTTTCCTTTTTTATTTAGTCGAATTGAGATAGAACGACAGAACTATTAATGAAACATCGAAGCTCCTAGCTATGAATAAAGAGAAATGGCAGCAAATTTTGTCCTGATGCCATGTTTCAAAAACTCGTACAACCTTGTAAATATGAATTTCAACCAAGTCAATAAAACGTTATCAAAAATAACATTATTTAACGGCCGATTAAAGTTTATTTAATGTGATAAAAATGTTATGTTATAATACATTCATGCTCATAGCACATTTTTATATCTATTAACTTGTTAAGGGTGCTATGTTTTTGAGCCTTACAATGTCGATCTTGATTTTGATTTCGTTTTTACTGCTGGTTTTGTGATAGATCCAATTTTTGGAAAACCGAGATCGAGAATTTATGCAACGTAACCATTTTACAAATGTTAGCTCCCTCTGAAAATTTCGAATTTGAAGATCGACAATCATAAAGTTCATACACTTCGCAACAACTGAATTAAAAATAATTCCTCGTCGAGAGTTCCTTTCTTTTCAAACAACTTGTCCTTCACAAACTTTCTAATTTACGGTCCAACAAATATTCGTTCTTTCAATTTCGCATCGCTGGCTTTGAGTATTGGAAGTTTCTCTCCATTATAAACAAACCCTTCTTCATCTCTATGCTCAGCCAAAATAAAACGCAAGCTAGTTATAAAACTAACATCGTTCTATTGTAAGTTTACGGAGTTTGCTTATGAATATTACACGATGAGTGATGGAATATTTTCAAGTTCTGATGAGGGATAGTATCCCCCTTAATTAGTAGCTACTTCCGACTAACTTCGCTGACCGGTGGAAACTTGAAATCGCTCACCAGGGTCTATTGAACTGTTTAATTTATCTGGAACGAAAGAGAAAGTTTGGGAGGCATTGTCCGAATGACAATGTTTGATTCATGAAGGGTATATACAGGATGTCCCAAATTTGGGTCTCGACATCGATGTGGGAAACCATTTGAGATAGGAATTTGTGTGACCCATGACTATTTTCAATTAATCGTATCGAAAGAAAGTTGATGAGGGTTTTGGAAACCGAAACGTCATCTCCGTGAAAAATTATTTTCCTACACCGTGAAATGTTCGGTTTTATTTCCGGACATTTTCGGGGACAATAGAGTTTTTTAAATATTTTAAATGCAGGATACTTCTCTGATAAATTCGCAAGTTCGTCTTCCTTTAATGATTTCCAAAATCATGTTTATGTTGAGAGGAGAATTTGGGACACTTTATTTGTAAGAATCTGTTAGTTTAGGAGCTGCGGCTGGGAAAAAGACGTTCATTCGTTAAATTAGGTTAGCAAGTTCATCGTTAGTTTCCAAATTTTTGGAATGAAATTAGGCAAGAGGAATTTCTGTAACTAAAATAATGAGTTAAATCTCTCTTGTTATGTTACTACTCTTTCAACTTCCAGCTATCGTAGCACGGCTTTCCCGTACTGTAACCATCACATTGACCTTAGTCGTACTTCTAATGGTAGTACTCGCATGCGCCCTTATCTTCCAACTCTACAGATGTAAGGCCAAAAAAAACATCACTTGGGATGTCATTAAAGGCAAAATTTTCAAAAAAGTGAGCTCCCCGAATTACTTGAAAAAAAGCACTATTTGAAATGATCCTTTTTCCAGAATGATTCATCCAGGGACACAACTCAAAACCAGAATGGCAACAACAGGAGAGATTTAAAACTTGAGATGCCTTCGACAACGATCAATTCTGACCACAGTCCCGTTACAGTTTCGACTTCAATTGACCGTCGTCCAGCTGAAGATAGTGCCTTGGATTATGCTTATGATAATCCTGCCATGAATAAGACACCTAATCGTTACTAGTCTAAGAAAATGTTGTGATAGGTGTAAAGGAAGAATATCAGTTCTCGCGCAATGGCTGTTCATGTCTTCTTCAAGTCCATCTTAAATGTTCTAAAAAAATATTCATTAAAGCACATTACATAAAAGAGATAATTTGAAGTTTTGGTGCAGCATTCAACCTTTTGAAATCTTAATGTAATGTGCAAAAAGTTGTGTTAAACGTCGGGGACAGAAGAGTTTTACTGTTGTTCAGGGGATAAGTTGGAAACTTTTTATCTTTGTGTATGCAAACCGGAAGTTTCGGGCATTATTCTCGTAAAGTATCACGAAATCCCCTTCAAACATTATACGTTCTTGAAAGTAATTTGATTATTGAGCAATAAAGAGGGAGATTAATATGTGGCTAGTCCTTAGTAAATAGGGAAATGCATTGTGTAGGTATATTGATTAGGCATTAGCTTAATGTCCGTGTTATTATGGCGGAACAGTTATTACTTTTCGTAACTCCTTAAGCATTCTTGTAGTTTTGGAATAGTGCCACCATGGTAATTAATTAAGTATTTTATTTACGGTCAGCGGTTTATGATGATTAGCGCTAAATGGGCCTGTCGACCTCGATCAACCAAAACAAAAATGTTTCTTTTATAAATATCTACACTTAATAACATGTAAATAACTATTTACCTAACCAGTTACGAAATGCGTGGCTTTGTGTAACGAGCGGGCTTCTGCGGGAGGAGCGAATTCAGCACGAGCTAAACTAAACATAATTTCCTAACAAGTTTCATACATGGTCTCTTCTAATTTTGCTGGACAATGAGGAAATCACAAGAAGGCAACAACTATTGCTGTTACCGGTCCCATTTGTTAGCAGAGTTAATAAATGAAGGTACTTGGTTTCATTATGCAACTAGCCATGATATGAAACCCACCGAGTTTGCGGTTTTAATTAAGATAACTGCCCCTTTATTATTTGCCAAAATTAGTAAAAAACTGTGTACCAAAAAGTTATAAAAACAAAACTGTTATGAAATGTAATTAGCTGCTGCGACCTCGATTGGGCATAATCCGCGATGCTTTTCAATTAATTGCTAATGTTCTGCCCATCAGCAAACATAAAGGAGCATTTCCTATGGTATTATGTTGTTGCTAGATAGTTGAATATTCAATTCGAACCATAGGACAAGTTTCGTTCCAGTGCGAGAATGCGATATTGAGAAAAAAAAATTATGAAAATCTGAACCCAAAAAGAAACATTTTGAAAGCGTGCGTAATTTGAACCCAAAATGGTGAACAGGCCTATTTTCCTAAGCATACTAAAACATCTCGAACAATGTTAAAAAATAGTGAGGTTTCAAAAAATACTCGATTTTGAGTTTTTTTTTTAATCTAACTTTTTAAAGTTAGATTCAAGTTAGTTCTTAAGGGTAACTGTGCAATGAAAAAATGTAAATTGTGCAACTTACATCACTACATTACATCACTCAAATAAGGATAATGTTATTACAAACACTGACTAAGTTAAATAGTATTATAAATATATACGTATTTTTATGGTATGTAATACGGAAATAATGTAAAGGTATGCTAGAAGCTGGCTGCTTGAAGGCGTTTATGATGGTAAAATTTTTAAAAACCTCGCTGGTTTCATGGAAATTCCGATTTTTTATTTATTTACGACATTAAATATGAAATATAATTAGCGCGTACGTACTACACTTCCCACACGCATATCAGGGCGCAAAGTACATGTATACACACCTGCACGTTAGTGTGAAATGTACGTGTACGATTCTCAAGTGTGATAAGTAGTATGTTTTTGTTAATTTTCAAGGAAGACTTCGTCACAAATTGCTACTTTTCCACTAGGAATACAATTTTTACAATTGCCTTCAGCGGTCAAAAAATACGAGCAATTTTGCGGCAATTTGTACTTAATTTTAAAAAGTGGTACTTGAATTGCAAGCTCATAACTAAACTAAGCAATATATTAGGTATTATATTATACTCATTTATTATTATATTAGGATACAGGGTGATAGCGGAAAGTGATTTTTTTTGCGAATAAAAAATTACAAATTTATATCATGTAAACTATTTATAGTAAAAATTCCGGTAGCGACGTTAACTTTCGATTTTGAATTATCACTATGCACTGAACGTTAAATTCACTCGATGTTAAATTTGGATGAAAACTTTTTTTGAATTAATGCAGGAGCGTACTAATTTGTGATCTTTTAGGATATTCTCTTTCAGTGTGTTTAATCTTCACCGGCCATGAAAAATGTTTTTTTTTTTTTGTATAAAGCTACACACGTAGTGTCCTTCCTGGCTGTTAGAAAGCCGTCCATACGACTACATTCCATTTTAAGGTACTTACTAAGTGAAGTTAAATGTTGTTATTATTTAGCTTTAATTATGTAAGTTAGATAGATATTTGTATTTACGTTATATTCACATACCCACTTAAATAAATGTTCTCTGTTGTTGAATTGTAATTTTATTTTTGACGAAACTGTATTTGAATCGATCACGGCTCCTCTCTAGACCAAAGGACTGAACCTAATAGAATAATAAATGTAGGCAGGCTAAATTTATTAGTTAATCCCGAGAATAATGTTAGAATAAATTGGAAGGGTAAGAATTTCATTGCTGCAACCTTTTTGCTTATTGCAAAATTTTGTCGCGATAAAGTTTCTGTCGAAGAGCTACAAGTAAAAACTTCTTCAACGGTGCGACAAATACGTAACATTTGGTTCACATAATTCTCTTCGAATATAATACTTCTTTTAAAAAAGTCAGTGGTGTACATTTTTTTGTGAATATTATTCGTAAGACTGCCCCCTGGAACACCACTGGAACTCACAATTATCATCTAGTCAGTGCTAACTTAGCATCTTATTACGATGGATAACAGAGGCAAACGTCAACAAAATCGGCAAAGGATCTTTGAGATATTAATAAAAAAACAATTATTTTTTACCTTTGACACCCTGTATCTTGAAAACCAGACTTTCTAGGACACACGTTTATATGAATTTTTCTATTTGAATTTATTTCAGAAACGCACCCTTGGAACTGCGGCCTATCACTAAGTGACATCCGGTATAATTAGGGCACCGAAAATCATCGATTTTTTCTGACTGTGCATCCATGTAATCTAGGTCAGAAGCTCATGAGTTCATCTAGTGCATGAGCTCACGTACTGCACGAGCGCCCAAGTGTCGCAATGTACGAATTGTCCTTTATACATATTGTTAATCGCATACCCTCGAATTTTGCTGCAGTTTTTGGTAAGTTTCAGACATTGTTCCGTTGGTATTTTACAGATGCTACCGGCATAGTCGTTATTCTTCGAAGTTTAAAGTTTGGAAATTTTGAGGTAATTCAAGTTGCTCAGTTTCCATCATATTGTGGGTCTCACCAATTCCACAAAAAAAATAAAACAAAATAAAAAAAATACAAATATAAGTTTTATCAACAGAAAACGCTATGGAGCTTCCAGCATCTTAAACTTTTAAATTTCTTCTCTTATATCCAAAAAGAGGTAGTACCATTTGAAATAATATATATTATTATAAATAGAATCATTTTATCTTTAATAATACTTCTAAACCAGTTACTCTATGTACATATCTAAATATGAGCTGTGGTGAATTAAACTCGAAAATATCCGAGCTGTAGAGTTTTGTTGCGATTGTTATAAGAAGTTATTTTCACGTTTTCAATGCAGGTGGTGCATCGAAAATGGTTTCTTTACTTTACGTAATGAGTCGGAAAACGTTCATATTTTTGTGTAATCAGTAATGAAGATGCGGATGTGAGCTTCGAGCAAATGATAATTGCTAAATTGAATCGATACCTATAATTATTTGAGTGTTTTAGGGGGTAAAAGGGGGCATGACTCTAAAAATAACACGTAGTAGATCTTCGTGATCAATTGGTGTATCTATCGATTTAGCCCCGGAAAATTTAGATACATCCAAATTTTACATAAATATCTATTAAACTTTGGTAGCAATAAAGAAAAAGATTGAAAAAATTTTGCACATTTTATGTCGGAAAAGGGGCGTTAGCGGGCCTGTTGTTGCATTAACATTAAAAGTTCCATGGACTGTTAAAGTTGTGTTAGAAACACTGGAATACCTTATATACAAAATGGCTACTTCAGTTTTTTCATTTACAGCAGTACAGGGAAACAGAAATATTTGGAGTGTTCACTCCCAACTGAATAACCGAATTCTGAATGCCATATTGTGAGATTCTTAGACAGCGTCTACCTATCGGGCTCGTGTGAAATACGGTCGTAGCCATTGTCCCCTCGGTCCTCTAAGACTTGAACTATGGCTTGAAGCGGGTTTCTTTTCTTGTACGTATTTTGAAGTATATATATAAAGTCCTCACTATTCCGCATCAAACCCAAATTCGAATTTCGACGAGTGCGCCTTACATTAAAAAAAAAAAACTAGAATTCGAAATCGAAAAGTTTCGAGTTCAGACATTGGCGTATTTTTTAAGAAATAATTCCTGTGATTTTGGAAAACAATCATCACTCCCATGTACCTGGAAAATTGTTCGTGGTAGGTAGGAGTTCTTGTATTTTTAATTGTTTCATTCTGTCGGTGAAAAGGTTGCTTCCGAGAAAACAAAAATCACATATTTCCCAAAAAAATCCCTTCTGGTTTGAGAGAACAGTTCTTTAGAAAAATGCACCATTTGTCGTAATTTGAGACATTCGTTATATTATTGCGCGTTAGTTTCGAGGAACCCTGTATATTTCCATGCTTTTAGCAGAGACAGCGAATGAAAAATATATACAAATTACGGAAGAAAATCCCTTAAAATTAAACAAATAGAGTGTTTTGTGTTTATGTACGTCCTTGTGGATTCAAAATCGATCGTGGCTAATAAATAATTAGCTGCAATTCTCGTTTCCTTTCAATTCAAATAAACTCATTATTCTAAATGATTCACAACTTACTAACGACCACAATAGAAATTTCTGTGGATTTTATGCATTTACAAATTGCCTGATAGTAACGCTTCATTGTAAGATCCTTGTTTCCGTGCTATTTTGGCCTTTCACAACCAATTCTATTTTCCAACAACAAACCCCACAAAATATTTCAATAACTAATGAAAATTTTAACATAAAGCGGGGCATTTTACGAATTTCGCTCGTAAAATTCGATATTTCTAGTAAATATCATGTTTAAATCCTGATTCAATTTTACATTTGTGTACGATTGTTGAAAACTGGAAATGAAAGACTCGTAGATACATTTAGTTACCGACTTTTGTTTCGATTTTGAATGAGCCAGATTGATTAAAAAGCTTAATTTAAACTGTGCCGAATAGCAGTCGAATTTGTTGAAAGCTTTACAGCTTTGCCACTAATTTCACAAAGAGAACTTGCTTTAGCTGCCATAAAGCTAATTGCGCAACATCCTTTCTCCTCTAGGGTGAGAAGTGTTGGTGAACGTTAGTTTTAGATGACAAACGAGGCATTAAATATAATAAACTGGACAATATTTCAAAGCAAAGCAGCGGTCCTGGCGAATTTGTTGTCAGGCCCTTTAAAAGCAATAATAATAGAAGAACGAATTGAATTAGTAATGGCAATCTATTGCACATTATTTGGAACGTTAAGTTTCCATTAGGATCTATTGATGGAAAATTTTCAAATAGGGCATTGAAACTAGAAATAAAACTGAATTGAGAGGTTTTCTAGACCGACTTTGTATTAGGGATTATTATCGGTATTGTGTTGTAGCTGTATTGGGAATAAGCTTTCATCGTGAAATTTATTTTTGAGCTCACAACATTATCCAGGAATAAACGGAGAGGATTTTTCGAAAATTCGCCGCAAAAACGATCGCTTTCTGAGAATGCCCAGTTTGTTCCCGATAAAGAAATCCCTCCTACAATTAGGAAACATTGTTTTTCTAGCAGCCGCAGAAAAAAAAACCTTTTCGAAAGATTAATGGCCCTTTTAACGGCTTTTATGCTGAAGCTTCACGAACAATCGCGACTAATAAAACGAATTAAATTTGGTAAAACATTTAGTAGGTACCTACTTAAATGCATTGCAATTGAATTAGAAGAGGGCGACCTACATTGTTACAAATGGGCGATTCATAAATCAAACACTTGGGTCGTGCCAATTTTTTTTTTTTTTTCGAAACTTTCGCCCCCCCCCATCGCCTCATTTATCGGCTCCGCAGGAATAATTTGTCCTCCGACAAAAAAGGATGTTGACAAAATCCTTGTTTCTTGCTAATCGCGCGAAAAAGCTCCACTTATAAAATTAATGGCACCGCAAAAAGATGCAGTTTCAGCGGAAAATACCGAAAGCGATTATAGCTCTGGATACAACTTTCATATTTCGCCTAACACACTGTTTGAACGCAAACTGGACGCTGCAAAGTGGACAGAGTAATCTGGACTTGATTAATAATTTTGTGTATTTAAACCCAAGCTCGACACATTATGTAAACGCTTTTAAAGCCGAGGTTTTCGCTAGAGCAACACTCGGTTCGTTGGCTATTCAAATGTCCGATGTGTCACCGTGAGCCATTCAGGCTTTAATGATCGTACACCTCAGCAATGTTTTCGGATGAGCGGAATTTAAATAGAAAAAAAAAAGGGATGGTTATGAGGGAGCTGAAAGGGCAGGGTGGAGGGCGGAAAAATGTATAACAACTTTTAAAATTATACGAAATCTGGGTATTGATCGATTACATACCTCCTAGCTTCAACATCGGGAGTTTCATAAAAGCAGTTTTTAAGGAGAAAGTATCGTCCGTCCCTTCATAGAAATTTAGCAAATTTAGTAATCGCCGCTCGTTATCGTGTAATGGCGCTTTCCAAGAAAACCAGAAAAATAAAATATTTCCCACGCTCTCTTCTAATCAAGGGCTCCAGATATCATAGCAAATCGAATTCAGGCGACACCCTGAGTATGGATCTACATTTTAACTTACGTGTTTGAATAAGTAACACACACTGGGACATATCCCAATTGTATGTTTTGGTCGCATTTTTTGTACTGATCCCTTAAATAAAAACGTTACGGAAAACATTCCAGAGACGTTTTATTCACAGGAATGTGAAGCATCCAGAAAATTATTTTTATTCAGTGGCGTATCATATTTTTGGTTCAGGGTCGCATCAATGGGGACGCCTCTGATGAAATTTGAAACCTTGTTTCCCATTTAAAAGACGTGTCTCCACGCCTATTTTACGCTCCCAAATTTTCATAAAAATATTTAATAACACAACGGACTTATTACGAAAAAACTAAAAAAAAATATATTTTTTTCCCCCGTTTCAGGCAGGAGGCGAAAACTGATTCATGTTGGTATTTTTTCCTGCTTTTCTTGATTTCGGGCACAGGAACCTGCAGCAAGCAGTTGGCAGGTTTATTCTGCAACACTCTGTATATGTTGTTTTATCGATATGGTTTTTATCGGTAATGGTTGTATTTCATGGCAGTATACATTATAAAGGAAGGTTGAAAGCGGCAATTCCTGAGGGAACTCTTGTTCAGGAGAAAAAGGGAATGGAAGAGTGTTGTCAATTCGTAGTTCTAGTTGTGTTTTTTAATAGGTTTTTAATAACACGAAATACATATTTTGGCCTCGAAGTTCGTGCAATTTGTGTACTAGACCACTGTGCTAGATGTTAAATGCCTGGTTATTAGCAAAAAATATGCTTTCTGATCTTCTACCATGTAAATGTATTGGTTTGTATGTTTTTCGTCAAAACAATGAGTGAGTGAATAGTCGAATATTTCAGTTAGAGGCCAAATCGATAAATTTTTCCTATCAGTTCCCGAGGTCTGGTTTTCATTACGTGTTTAAAAACTTTACTTAACGCCGGGAGTAATGCAATAAGTCTCTATTTTTCTGTTTGTACATTACCCAGTTCCCTATTCGGGATAGTTGCTATTATTCCTTTTTTTTTCATGTTGCTGGAATTGTGTTGTTCATAATACAGTTGCTCAATTCGGTCCACTTATTTGCCAGCTCCTGCCTTTCATTGTTGCTCGTCAATTTAGCCAGACTAATGCCAAGTTCACTGCTCATAGAGTTTAGAAACTTGCGGATGCGTTTGTCTCAGAGAAGTTGAGATTTTCTCAAGAAAAAGTCGCAGGGGCTGGACTGTTCGTTTTTGGCTTCGACTCATCTGCATATGTTGCCTTTTAGCCCTGCCTCAAGTCCGTTTTCCTGCATGGCCATTAAAAGGGAATTTTTCAACCTTTCGACGTAGATGTTTATAAATTGTCCTCAGAAATTACCTTTTCCTTTCTAAAGACGCTGGTGTCCACCCCCTACGTTCGCGTAGAAGATTTATAAAATTCCCATTTAAAAGCCGCGCAAGAAACGGACTTGAGGCAGGGCTGAAAAACATCTGCAGATGGGTCAAACCCAAGAAAAGAGACTGCTTTTCTTGGGAAAAGCTCATGTTCACTGGAACAAACGCACCCACAAGTCCCTTAAGCTCTATGAGCAGTGAACTTCGTATTAGCCTAGCTAGATTAAGAAGCAACAATGAATATAATACAGTTATTCGGTTTGTTTAGTGTGTGTTCGTGGGTTTCTAGAGTTAATCTCCTTAGAATTTACTCTTTTTCTTTCGTCTTTTCCCAGTGCTGCACTTTTGATACGAACTAGTGCTTCATTGTGTTCTACGTCCCTAATTAGCTTATGTGGGCGGTCTTATGAGTTGAAAAATTATGAGTTATCGTACCACTCGTTCATCAAGTTCCAGTAATGCTAATCAAATTTAGGGTTTGTTGAAGTGTACGTGGAACCATTACGTGAGATAACGCGCAACTAAAATTTCCATCACAGAAGAAAAACAACGTTGCAATTTGTCTGACAAATGATCCAGATTCCGCCAGTCTAATCCCTCGACCGATGCCACTTTCGGGCATTTGGCCGTTAATGATCGCATGCCGCGGTTAAGTTCTTGATTTTGCAGTCAACAGCAGCAACAGCAGCAGCAGCAGCAGCAGCAGGAGGGTCGGTCGCATTTATGAAAACATGAATGCGACTGTAGGAAGCGCTGGCGCGAGCTTTCGAATGAGCTTTTCCGTGCCATGCGATACACCGCATCCGCATTACAACTGCTGTCGTTAACCGCGGAATATCTGCCCTCCGACCCTTCTCTTCTTCGCCGTTCCTGCGGCTGGATTTTGCGTAAGCTCCAAACTTTCCAGAACTTATGTGAACCGTGTTTTAACCGGCAGTGTTGCTCGTAATGAACTGAATAAACATGTGGAATTCCAGATTTTGGACGATCCTATGCTTGCTGCTTATTGGTAAGTCTTTGGAGATCTTTCTTTTCCAAAATAATTTGAGGACTACGACAAACTCTGGCATGACAAACTGCAGTACGACTACAGAAAATAAGTAAGAAAAACATCATCAGTGGCACATAAAAATATTTTAAAAATAGCTTTAAAATTTATTTTAACATAAACAAGTGGTGCATCGTTGAAGCGGATCGTTTATGGTTTCTTTTATTTTGTTTAGATGCAAGTAGGTCTACATGCAAGTAGGGATTGTGGGAGCAGTGAAATTGCACACTATTATCAATTAAAGCGAACTGAGAATAACATTAATCCTTCACTAAGCTCTCGGACGAAAAATCTTGTCAACGTTTCGGTGAAAAATCTGCCACCATCTGCAGAATCTAAGAAGAAATTGAACGTAAAGTGAAAATTTTCAGAACTAATGGAACATGAGTATGTAAAATATGTGAAACACTTTGAAAATTGCTCGTCCCAATCGCTGAGGAATGGCAGTTTTTCCGAACACTACTAACAGTCAATTTTTCGAAATTTTAATTTCCCATTTTTCGTCTTTTCCATTTTTTTCAATAGTTATTTGCAAAAATAACTAGCAATGCGCACGATTTTGGCATAAGAAGTGCCCGTGCTTTATGAGTTCCCATATGGATCGGCAAATACAGACCGAGTAATAATTCCTTCCAATAATAATGGCAGATATGGAGTGGTTTCTGTTATTCTTTTTCAAATACCTAAAAAATCATGACCTACAGAAGCAATGCAAAAGATCAAAAAGATTCCAAATTAAACAAGGAATTCTATTTGGACAATTAAAACCGTGCAAAAAAGTTTGGAATGCTAAAAGAGATCTCGAGCCCGAAAGAGGTGATTTTAAGAAAAATATGTGAATCATACTCATATAGATTGTGAGAAAGATGTACATACATATAAAATTTCAACTTGGTACTTCAGAAACTGAAGTTCTGATATAAAACTTCAAAAAATATAAAGGTTTAACATCCTGTATCTGCGTAACGAACCATTTTTCAAATATAGATTATACAGCAACCTAGAACTATTTGTTAAAATCAAATTGAGGCTTTGAAAGTGGTTATGGAAGGTAGAGTTCTCACGCTTTTCTTAATATGCGTCAAGTCTTCCTTAAAAAACTTGTTTTATTCTCACCCCACTATTAATGTCCTTTTCAGCTTACATAGTTAAAGCGACTAAATTTTGTTATATGTACTTTACACCACTCCAAATCAACGTTTTATATCTACAAAATGATGAATATTAAAATTTTACATTTTTTTTAAGAATCGACTGCTATTTTTAGATTTTCCTTGTGATTCTCTTTCTTCAGTGGGTGTCTGATTAATCACTTAAATTGAACCTGTAAATAACGACACGAATTGTAAAACTTTACATCAAGTAATTGTTTGAGTTCTACTTTTAAATATTGGGAAAGTCAAGTATCTTAAGTAAAGACGAAACTACTAAGCAACAAGTAAATTGATTACTTACGATAACAATTAACAAGCGACAGATTCATGAGAAAAGTGTACAGCGCAATTAGTTCACAGATAGTTAATTGAACAGTGTCCTAATTTAGTTAAGAGTTGATTAACTTTAATTGTGTCATATCACAATTATATCCGTCCTACACGTTTTAGTTTTATTAAATTAGATTAATAAAACATTATTATAGACAGAACACCAACGCATTTTATTAAGCTCACCCACCAGCAATCGCTGAGGGTTCAACAGTGTTTATTCTAATTCTTGATGAAATTTAACTACACTTTGAAATATCTGAAATAGACTTAGGCAAAGGTTTAATTTGTCCTATAAATAGTAGATTGCAGTAGGCAAACGGAAAATAGTGTTTTTCCCAGCATCTGATGAGTTTATGGACGAATTGTGCAACTTGCTACAATATTCATGAATTTTAATTTATTTGATTTGAAAACAAATGTTGTATAAATGTTGCTGTTTTGGGAAAACTAGGAATATTTGCATTTTCGCTATCTGCTTTGAAACTTTTTAGTGCGACAAACTTCTCTACAAAACAGAAAGTTTCGGCGAATTACCTTCTCAGTTATGTAAAGCAGAACCATTACCACTCTTCTTTTAATATTGCGCGGCAGAAAAAGTTGAAGGAAGTGTGAAAAACAGTTTTTTTCTATGAGCTTTTATACATATAAATTGATAATAATAAGCAATTTAACTATTTTTATTAAAAGGCATACCGTCTAAAATAATCTAAAAAAATATGAAAATTAAGAAGAACAGTTACAATTATTAATAATGAATAACAATTGCACGAAATATCTATCAATAAATTTTAACTTACACAAGGCTTGGAGATTTTTAATATTATTTACCAATCGCATTCAGCTTCATCACTGTTGGCGCCAGAAAATCAAACTTTAGCTAACTTTGTCGACAGCATAATATCCATAGAAACTTTGGGATGGAAATTATTTTCCAGACTGACTTGTAATCTCATCTTCAGGCCCTTAGAAAGATAAATTAGTACCAGTTTTCTGCAGTTGCTAAGTTATATTATATTGCGTAAATCCAATCAAAATTTACTCAAAATTACATCAATTACATCACTCTCTGCAAGTTAATTCAGCTTCCTAACTCATTTCGACGGTTTAGAAAAATCATTGTTATTGGTACAGATATGTCGGGTTCCCACGGGCATCTCAACCAATCATTTCTATAATCTACCAACTTACTGTCAGATTCTGGTGCAAATCTCATGGCAATAAAAAAAACTCGATGGAAAACTTCGACAGTTATAGAATTGTTATAGAAAATTCGCTAGAAAACAAAGTTTCCAACATGTCATTGCCATGAGGTTCCTTACCGCAGTGAGTGCCTTAGGGCCCAACAGTTAAACTTAACTTTAACATTAAGCTGGTTCCCGTAGAAATCAAGAATCTTACCAAGATTTGGGCTCTAGGAAAATTAATTGGTAGTTAAAGTTGACAGGACATTAATAACTTATTTTTCTATGTCGAATTTGCTCTTTAAACTTGTATTATAAGAAAAATTACTTAAAGTAAAATCGTTTTGAAATGATGACCATATATTAAAATTCTGAAGAAGTATTATCTATTGCTACCCAACTGACCTAAATGATTAAATAAACAATAGAAAAATTGGCGAAGATGACAGTAATAGTAAAAACATTTAGTGACAAGTGTGCAGAAGTAATAGTGTTCATGTGCAAATAAAACGAGATCGTTGAGTAACCTTGCCAAATACGTGTTTCTATTTATTGGCTTCATACGGCATGTGTGCGCACGCAGTAGGTACTGCGCATGTCTAAAGAGATCAGTACATGTCGCTGCAACCTGGAAAGGACGGGAGGAAAATAATAAAAACAAAAGCAGAGGTCAACTCAGCCTATTGTGGAACCCATCAAAGTTTTCCCAATTTCGGGGATGAGTTTAAGATATGCCCATGGATACCTGCTAATTAGTTACTCAGTCGGGAGTGTCTAACATTGGAAAAGTTTAAGCGAATGAACATACAAGTATGACAAGATAGTACCAGGCCCGCAAAAGAAATGAGTGTTCAGGTTTAAATAGAAAGAGGATTTGAAATACGTATCGCGGATCACTCAACATTCTTTTCTCGTCATAATATAGCAAAAGGATGAGCAAAAGGAATTAGCAAAAGTATACAATGGAAATCTGCAGACGAAGTGAGCGTTCAAGCGGAAATGGAAAGCGGAGTTAAAATATTTGTCTCTGGTTGCCCAACACCTTTTTTCCCTTCATAGCGCAACAAAAGAGATTAGCAAAAGGAATTAGGAAAAGGAATGAGCGTTCAAGTAGAAATGTAAAAAGGATGTTGGGCAACCGACGACACGTAATTCTACTCCTTTTTCCATTTCAATTCGAACGCTCATTCCTTTTGCGGACTTACCACTGACTTTTCCTACTTATTAAATAAATATATCTAGAGACTTATGCTTGCTGCACGCTCCAGAACTTTAACACATAATGAGTTTGTGCGCACTAGTATCGCAAACAAATATCAATAAATCGAAAAAAAATTTGGTGGTCCCAGCATTACCTCACAATTAGACAAGTTCAAAAAATGTAAACCTCTCCATTTGCGAATACCAAACGAGTCAAATGGCGTAACAAAATTGTTTCCCTACGGTCGGCGATTTGAAATTACGATGAAGATGTAAAACAGGTCAAAAGCCTTAAATCATTTTGAGAAATAAATTGCCCTCACCGGTATGCAGGCAGTACGAATTCGTGCCAGCGCATCATTATAAAGCATATAAAATTTACGAAGAACTTTATGGATTTGACAATGCAAACAGCACAAAGATTTAAATTGGACGAAGTGTTTGCCGTGATGACGAAGCTCGAACAGTGTTGACTTTATAATATAGTCAGTCATACGGAATTCCGTTTAGTACATACTAATTGACAAGAGCTTAATTTATTGCCAGTTATCGAGACATTATTCCAGGTCGGCGCCTATTATTTCCAAACGGATCCCCATATCGCTTGCGTGTCTCGGGTTGCAGAACAAAGCAGTATCGTTTTATTATATTCTGGAAAGATGATAGAATGCGGCAGAGTGGAGTTGGGCTTTCATCGCGTTTCACTTCGTTCTGCTTCGGAAGCCTCATTTTTAAAGTCAATAATTAGTAGGGGGTATAAAAATAGCCATTTTTGGTGCTTCTTGAGTTTAACGTTAAAGGCCGATCTTAAATCAATAATATGAAAGTTCATTATCCGAATCTCTCTTCATGAAAGACAATAAAGTGTACCGCAAAGATTTCGGAGATTTCAACTTGAGTGACGATATAATAAATGTGCAAAACTCGGATACTCATTATTCATCGCAATGCCTCTCTAACTCGTAATTGAAAAAGGATGGCTGTGTTTTAGAAAAATAGATTTCTTGACAGTCATATTGTTTTATCATTTATACAGGGCGTTATTTAAGGACGTGGCCAAACTTCAAGGAGCGATTCTTTGAGTGATTTTAAGGCGAAAAGTTTATATAAACATAAGTCCGGTAATGCTTCGTTTCCAAGATATAGGGTGTCAAACTTTTTTTATCGTTTTTTCCTAAAAATATTAATAATCCTTTAACCGATTTTGTTGAAATTTGGAAAGTTATTTATGGTTATTATTGGTATTTATGCGCCACTAACTTTTTTAAAACTTTTATATTTTTTCCGCATTAAGCGCAGTCATGGCCACTCAGGTCACCGGATTTAAATCCGTTAGATTTTTGCCTTTGGAGGCATGTAAAGTCATTCGTTTAGAGAATTCGGTTCAATGCTGAAGAAGAATTAATCCAACGGATACGGGATTCATTTAATCAACATAAGATATACGCCGGGAATATTTCAATGTGTCCGGCAATCGATGTTAAAGCGAGCTAATGCTTTCATTGAAACTGGAGGAGGACCTTTTCAGCAATTATTTTAAATTTCGTGTTACTTATTGTTAAATACCTTTTTACTAAAAAAAAATTTCGTACCATTTTTTTAAGTATAGCTTTAATAAAGAGTGTTTCTTGTTTGATTTTGCTGTAATTTCCGGCATTCCCTTATGCACGTCGCTAGCAAAAAAAGACAAACAATTTCTAGCTCAAGATTCCTTTGTATTACATTAAAAATCGTCATCAAGTTTCAATGCCATATTTGCGTCTTCTTTTTATACGTAACGTAATAAAAAATATTTTAACACTCTGTATCTTGAAAACAAAGCATCACCAGACCTATGTTTATATAAATTTTTCGTCTTAGAATCACCACTTATAGTTTGGCCACGTACTTAAATAACGCCCTGTATACTTGACGCCAGATTTAAATTGCACATTGACTTTGGCACTGAAACATTTGTACGCGGTGTCGTGATTGGTTTCTTCATTGCAACTTTTCCTTTTCTATAACGTAACGACATCATATTTGAAATCCCCAACGTTTTGATTTTCTACAACCATCATCAATTTCATTTTTGCTTAAAGGCGCCATCTTGGATCCACTGAATACATAATACTTTCTATATGTTAATAGAAGTAAGAATGTGTCATGAGGATGAATGTATTATAACATAACATTTTTAGCACATAAAATAAACGTTAATCGACTGATAAATAAAGTTAGTTCTGATAACGTATTATTGACTTGACTTTACCCAGAGTGCCTAGATAAGGCGTAAAACGACCCAGATGGCGGTGAAAACCCACATTTCGAGTTTAACCTAGTACTCTTCGCCGATGATGCATCAGCGGTGGTGCAGGAGTGATGTGCAGGTGAGTGGTGTGCAGGTCATGGAAGCACTGTGTGAATTAGAGAAATTTTCTCAAACACTGTCTGGAGATAAATACATCAAAAACTAGATTCCTAACGTTTGAATTCATGAAGAGACTGGGATGATTATCAATTCCCAGGGTTCCAGTGTTAAATCCTTTAATTGGTGGGGACCAGTTGGATTAGAGGCTTGACTGGAGAAATTCATTAAATCATTCGAGTGTTAACAAATTTACCAGCCAGATGGATTCCAACATGGAACCATTTTCCATGAAATTATTATTTCCCTGAAGATGTTACCACCATATCATTAATAATTTGGCTCTAAGGGAGTTAACTTTTTTGTTTTATATTAACCCCGCGCTCACAATCTTAATTAGGAACTGAAATTAATATAATAACAGAAACATGCTTGAATAAATAAATTATAATTTTTAAGACACACAAGAGTTTCGGCTTACGTTCTGGTCTGGAGGTCTCTTGAGATAAGCCAACGCGAACTTTTGCGGTTTCCAGTTTCCCGACTGCGCTTAATCGCTATATATTACTTAGCAAAATTAATCTGTTTTGTTTTCCTTAATACGCTATACTTCATGGAAGTTTCTCACATGTTACTACTTTTGCTACGAAATTGTATTCTAACGAAAAAAAATTATTTTGATACATAGAAAACCGATCTCGGATCAATGACTGAAGTAAAATGCTACAAAATACCGGCTTGAGGACACTGGATATTCCGCATTCCAGGATATTTCTCTCCTGCATACCTCAGTGGTTTTTCCTCACAGAATACGTACTAACATTCCTTTTGGTTTCTTCGGTTTCTCCACTGCTCCGCTCTTGGGCATCCGTTTTTTGAGTTTCTATCACACGGATTTCCTGGAAAATGGATGGTCACCCTCTCGGAACATCTTTGATAATCTCGTTTTCCGAACATGACCCCGTTAGATTTTTTTCTTTGGGGTTAAATGCCAATTGACAAAAGCTTTGAAATACTCCCTTAACACTGTACGAGGGATATAATGTTATATTTGCATGACAAAAACAAAAAGGATACAAAAATTAATTTGGCTAAAGGGAACGCCGACAGAATTTTTCTACTGCGGTGGTTACACAAAGCGAGTTTAGGATAACGTGCGTGACACGGCTGTAGCTGTCTGTTTTTATCTATATACAGAGTAACAAATGGCACAGAGACACACAAAAAATGGCTTTTTTTCAAGTTATTCTGGGGTAGCGAAATGAAGTCTGTATGCTTTAGCTATGCGTGTATACGATCTTCTGTCGAATGAATTTCCTGTTTACCGTCGGCATCATTATTAGTTAAATCCACCCTTGACACAATAAATTTAAGAACAGGGTTTGCGGATCAAAATACCTGATGCGAAATAATGCAATTGCGGTGGCCCCTAACCCGAGAAACAAATTTATTTCGAAATAGGGAATGATCGCAATTCAAATGGGATCTGTAATTTTAACTCTTATTGCCTCCCAAATGTCAGGACTGCCACAAATGCATAGATAGTGCAAAAAAGCCCTGAAATATGGCCTGCACTTTTTCGCAATGCAGGTAAATGAGGTCGATGCTCCGAAATAATATAGGTTTATTACTGTAAATTTCCGGGACTAAAAATTGGATGAAACGGGATGGTGAATAAATATAAATGATAATAATAACGCTAGTGAAATAATGGTGTTGGAAAAAGTAATTTTCCATTAGACTTGGCTGTGCCAAGTCTTTTGAAAAAACAACCGGCTTTATTGTTGGCAAGAAGTTCCAAGGACAATAGCTAAATGAATGCACAGTCGAACAAAAAGACGTACATTGAACTAAATTAAAATGGACCCAAAATTAAATAAACCCTATACCGTATAAGGAGCGTTATCGTATATCTCTAATTTAGGATTTAAAATAGGTGTATAATATATAAGGTGCTTGAGTCTTTGAAGGATTCTAATACTGTGTCTTAGATGCTTCATTTTCGACTATGGCTTTGTAAACTAGCGACTTTAAATGATTCCACAGAAATAATCTAAAGGGTTCATATCGGGTGATCTTGGAGGCCATGCTGGTTTCCTAATCCTGTACTGGCGTGGGAACGAATTAGATTCCGCGTTTTTTAAGAAAACAACTTAAAAACCAATAAACCAATAAATAAAATGATAAAAAATGAGAATGACAAAGAAATTTTTTTTGCATTGCTCAAAATATGATTTTCAATTCTCGAATTTAGCTTTATGCTTCAATTCACAGGTAGGCACCCCTCCGTTTTTGTTCAAAGTATTAATGGAGGAAATTTATTTTCTGGTTATGTCAGACTTCAAATTCATTCTTACTTCAAAATTGAAGGTTTTTTACGCATAAATGTAGGAGGAGACAAAATTAAAGTGAAATTTATGTTACAGAACACTTTATTTGCGTGTTTTCACAGCACGTTATTTTTCTTTACAATTTCACAAAGCGGGGGTAAAACGGTTGATGAGTCTCCAAAAGAAGTTATGTAACTTCCTTAGGATTGCTCGGGTCCTCCAAAACAAAATACTAAAAGGTTTACTTCACTTTTGCCTATTAAATAACTTTTAATTGAGCCTTGAAAGTTGGGGCAAATGTATATTGTAACTTTTTGCTTTACTCAGAAATGTTATTATTATCAATTAAGACCTTATATAACTTTCCCCTGAGGCACATTAAATCTGGCATTTAGCTCAAATTTGAAGCATTCTCAGGAATATTTAAATAAGAATTCAGAATAAGAGAGAGTGACTTATGAAAACATTGACAAAAAAAATGTCAAAAAATTAAAAAATATATATTTAATTATTTGCCTCAATGAGTTTTATGAGCTAACGCAAAGTGGTTGCATTGTGTTATCTAGTTTTTGAGATACGGCGTAGCTTTAAGGCTTATTTAAGTTATTTTGAAGTTGTATCCAAATTACCTGCAATTTTATTTCCAAAATTCCTTATCTTTTATTAAATAATCTACCTGGTACGTCGAAACGTTGCAGCGTCCTGAATTCTTTATGATATTGGTTCTTAGGTTCTGGTCTTTTTTGTAATTAGAAATAAAATTCCTCAAAATGTATGAAATATATTTTGCAATGTTGATTGGCGTTTTCAACATATACTACAACATTAAGAGTCCAAATAAAGCAATAATAATAAAAGAAAATTAAACAATAAATTAATAATTGTTTTTACTGATTTTCACTGCTGATGTACTATACTGATAGAGACGCTAATCACTATTGCAAAATATATTTCATGAATTATGAGGAGCTTTGGTTTTCATTCCGACAAAAGCACCACAAATCATTAATATCAGTAGATCGGAATACAGCACATCAAACATTTTGGACAAATTTTCATAGTGGGGAGGTATCCCCTTTTGTTACTTGAGCTCACCAAAAACTCTGATTTTGTATTAAAACTATTCTCATGCATTCTGTATCAATTTCCGATACTTTAGAATATTCAATAACTTTTTAACATAAAAGTTGCTTAAAAATCCCATCAATTACAAACGAGTCTACATTTTTAGGGCGCATTCTCAAACTTTACGTATGCAGATACCGATTTATTTAAAATACACAGGCGTGTACAGGCGCGACTGCTTCACTTTAAATATACATATTTTATGCAGCGGCAATTTTATGGTGGTCATTAAAATGAAAGTTTGCTTTTCTTAGAATAGAGGCTACGAAAAGGGCTATTTCGAGAGCAGATTTCTAAAAACTGGGGATGATAAATGTGAAAGAACACGGTAAATAGGCTTCAAGGAGTATGTATAGAGGTATACATGCGTATATATGAAGAAAATCCAAAATTAATTCCTGAGATGAATTCAATATCAATTCCTGCAAAATTTAAATTTTACTTCTTGAAAAAAATTCAATATTAATTCCTGGAAAAAGTTTTTAAAATTTTCGAAGCAGCTCAAGTTATGATATTATTCTTTGGCCAACATCCAAAGAAGGTTCTAACGCTAGGTCTAAACACCTTTAAAAAGAGCCAAAATTGCAAATCATTTCGACATTGAACTGAAATTCTAATTATGTCGTTTTCATTGTCTCGGCAAAATTTAACTGTTAACCACAAGAAACTACAATCAGAACTCACCCCCGAGCACTAAAAGCGTGAGCTAGACTCACATCAGCAACGCTTACTTTCACTCACGAAACGACACTTAACCCCGCCCATTTTCACTCACTAAGTCATGAATATATTAACGGCGTACCACATGAGTCTTTGGAGTAAAAGACAATCTAATTATCCCGACTATTAGCGGAGCGCGCATTATGAACATCTCGTTCATAGCCGCGTTAACATTCGAATGAATCATCTACGAAGTGATATCGGTACGAAAACTTACAAAAAATTCACAACCTGCCTTTTGTTAAGGTACAGCTGATCGGTCTTGAAAACGATACGCGATAGTCACATGCGATGTTTCCAAATTTAGCAAAACGGGGGAAAAATTGCGAATTCATGGTGGTAGTTTCTTTATGCGAACATACCCCGACCGAATAAAAAACACATTTTCTATTGCAAAAAGAACTTGCTCTCGAAAAACCTCAGACTTCTTTTTCGATTAATACTAATTTAGAATTTCATACTGTATCAAATACGCCATGTTCACAATTAATATTCATATGTATATGACAAAGATAAAGCCACTATCAACTTTAACATTTAATCTCGGCCTGTTAAAAACTTAACAACTTCGAGGGCTGAATAATATATGTGAACTTACGAATTTAATTCTCTTATGAACAATAGCCACAAATCTTGTGACGCGGCCCTTCATTGGCATCTTGTCCTTCATCAAATTGTCCAGAATTTGTAATTTTTATTAATAGCACGTTTCTGACTTATGCAGGCAATATATGTATATAAACGTAATTCTACCTTTCGTTGGACCTCCTGAAGGCTTTCTTTCCACCTATATTTATATTGGGAATTCGATTAGGAATGGGTTTTTTTGGTACCTTCCACTTGCATAGATATCCCATCAATTAACTGGGAGGGCATTATATTCTTTTATTCTCATCTTGTGGTGTTTTTTGGCGTTGGCGTCTTCGATTAACATTATTTGGATTAAAATTACCCGTTTCCCTAAATTGCTTTTCAATACTCGAGACAGTTTGATAGTTCGGAATTGTGCAATTTGGATATTTGTTACGATCGTCTCTGGCACTCCTACATCTATTTTCCTAACTTATAGGGTAAATTTTAAATTATTGAAAAACTAACACATTTTCATAGACAATTAAAGAATTGGGAAAAATATTTGAAAAAGGTTCTGAAAAAACTTACTGAAATTTCAAATTTTGAAATTCAAAAAAGTTATATTTTTCAAATAGCACCCTACAATTATGTTTGTACCATTCGATTGGTAGGAAAAATATGAACAACTACCATATACATCATAAATATCAAAAATGAATACTTTTTGAGTAAATCGAAAAAAACTCTAAACTACTTTATACTGCGTAGGTAATAGACACATCAGCGTACCTTAACATGATCAGTTATTTAATGTTTATTTTGTTTTTTTAGTTTTAGTCAAAAATTAGTCAAAAGCCGAATTAAGAAAAAAGTTTATGTTACTCTAATGATTTAATTAACAATAATTGTTTACAATTAATTTACGATGAATGTTCCAAATTTTTTTTGAATTGTAAGGATCTGCACAGAACTGCGCTAAAGTGGTTACTGAATTTTCTTCGTTATCAATAGCAGGTTTCTTTTTGACTGCAGTTAGTGAATGTTCCAAACCGTTCCAGATTTTGAACTCTGCGTCTTATTGTATCCGCAGATGGTCGAGGACACTCTGGATATTGTTCTTACTGTTTGCATTACGACTCTATGATATTTTTCGTGAATTAGCGTTAAATTCAAATAATCTTGACTAGAAAAAGCAAGTCGAGCCTTTTCGCCAGGAACAACACAAATGATCAACAATTTTACTCAATTGACAATTATGGATAAAAAAAAACAAAACAAGCAATCAAAATAAATTTTAAGCAACTTAATCGGGTAAAGGTACTTTGATGTACTCATTACCCACACAATATGAAATAGTTTAGAGTTTTTTTCGATTTACAAAAAAAGGCATTAACTTTTGATACTTATGATGTATATCATATTTGTTCATTTTCTCCCGTCAATCGAATGGTGCAAAAATAATTGTAGAATGTTATTTGAAAAAATTTACTTTTTTGAAATTAAAAATTCTAAATTTCAATAATTTTTTCCAAAAACTGTTTCAAATATTTTTCCTAATCCTTTTATTATCTATGAAAATATGTTAATTTTCCAGTAATTTAAAATTTACTTTAGCAATTTATGTCAAATAATTTTGTAAATAATTGAGTTTTAGTAAAGCTCTACAAGTGTCGAAAAAGTCGTAAAAATAAAAATAAATTTAAAATAGTTGAGAGTCTATACTATGTTGTATTATATAGTATATATGAAACTTATGTTTATTTTCAAAAAAAAAAACATTTTCGCTAAAAAAACTGCCATGTTTCATTTAAAAAAATGAAGGAAAGATCAGTGTCCGGTTTAACCGGAAGTCATATCAGGATGAAAATATTTTTACAATGTCAAGTTTTTTCACAAAACAAAAATAAAAACTTCAAAAATACATTGTACTTGTAATTTTCCATATTCGGATTGTGTGAGCTCCTAAAGGCGGACCCTATAATATGTACGTATAGTATAAAGTATAAGAAATCTCATCTAACAAAATTTTTATGTGCGGAAATATTCTGGAATTTTGGGATTATTTTGTGTAAATCTTAATACATTTCTTACTGAATTTTGTGTGGTTTGATGGAATTTTTTGAAATCCAAATATCTGATTTATCAAAAAATTGAGAGATTAAAAAAAAACTGATCATGACATTTCAATTTTCAAAAACAAAACTACGTCCTTACCTCCCTTCTTCCAGATTCGTACTTAAACTAAACAGAGTATCCTTTTATGTAATGCAATACAAAAGAACGTATTAAACATTCATTCCTCATTTCTTTATCTCGCCATGAAACCGTAGTTTTATCGTCATTTCGAGGGCAAATTTTGAGTTACAAAGCAAACAAACGACTTTTTCCTCAGCTCCAAACACTCATCAAATCGGATAAATGTGGGTTATAAATCCTACAAGATACCGGCATCCAACTTTTAAATCAGTGTCAGCAACTCGAACTTTTTACCATTTAAGCAAATCTCGGATAAATTGAATTCATCTGAGGGGCCGAAAAAGTTGACAGCACATTTTGAACCCCTATCCCTATATCATCCTTTTAGTCGGAAAACGTTTTCCCTTGCTTAAAATGAATAATACGGGTGAAACATCTTTTTCCAATTGCTAGTGCTGGCTATTTGACCTTGGTAACTAACCCATAAAGCTTCAGTAACATTACACCCGAGTTTGAGATAGGGCTACTTCTAAAGAGCTCAATGTTTGTTTTGCCATAAATTACTGTATAAGCTAGGGGGTATTTGTGCGAATCCCGGGGAGCCCTGATTAAAAGGCTATAAGGAAATTTTACTGAAACTCACGTTTGTTATACACCAATTTGTCAAGAAGCTCGTAGATTTTATATGTAACACTAATACGTCTCACTAGTGCTCTATTCTTCTTGGCGGCATTGTTAAGCACAATGGGTCTTGCGTGTATACCCTCGCTGGTCTTATTTGCCATAATTTAAATGTAAATGTACGTGTGCTTTTAAGCTTGCAACCGGTGTCATTTCTGAAAACGTAATTTTTCCGCAAAACTAAAAGCTTACCGGGATTAAACTTCTGTGTATTCATACCATATTGTTAGAGGTATTTCGTGTCTGTACATCAGTGATAAGAATCAACACACGATTTTTAATTTTACCGTCCCTAGGAATTTTTAATTTACAGCATTTAATTTGCTGTCGACACGGAATTCTCTTATCAATAGAGTGATTATTCGGTGGACGAAAAACGCAAAGAGGTGGGAAATCAATTGGTTTCCGCTTAATTAAACGCCCATCATCCATCGATCGAATTTCTGCGCTTATGTCCCTTTGATCGAATGAATTTGATAGGCGATGGCTTTGATTTTTCTAGCGTGAGAGATCCCATTTCCAGATTTATTTCAGGAAGATCTATTTTTTAGATTTTGTTTAAATTTATTGATGACGTGAAAAACTTTAATACCCACTTGTGATTAGGAACATTGCAGGAATAGAGATCATAAGTGATCCTGACCTAAAGCCAAATTTATAATTTTAATTCATAATTAATGCGAGTGTCTAAAATTTGGTGTTTCACACAACCATGGTTAATTTGAATAAAAGTTCAAAATAAAAAGGCGATTTTTTAGGCAACGTAGAGTCGAATGGACTCACGGCGAAAATAACTTGCGGTTGGGAGTTTTGAAATATTAATTAAAGAAAATGTTTTTCATTATAGGATAATGAAAATGAGCATTTTCCAGTTAGTTTACTGTACTGAAAATACACCTTTTCAGAAAGGGCATGGGAACGTACACCTTCTCCATAAGCGTAGGAAAAATTACACTCTTGACATGTTTGCAAAAATGTTAGTCTTATAATGAAAAGTGTCTTTCAGTACATGGCCCCAAATACAGCTATCAGATTCGCAGAAGTGTTGTCGCTATTTTCGTTAGCTGCACACCAATGTGTCACACTAGAATTTACCTATCGGTTTTAAATCTGCACCCATATAATTTCGAAATTGAAGCAAATACCGGAAGATATTCTTTAATCAAGAAAATGAGTAGGTACATACTAGAGATTTCCATGATAAAAAGAGAAGGAGGTTCAAGATTGCATGAACGATTTTCCTGTTTATTCATGTGCAAGGGTAATTGAAATGAAACTTTCTGCTTTGTAAAGCCGATTTCTGTTATAAATATAAACAGCAGGATAAACCGAAAGAACAAGGATTTTCGTTCAAAGCTTTCCCTTTTTGACAAGGACCGTTAACATTAGACCGGGAAACCCCGGACGTCGAAGTCATCGTTAACTCGCAATAGTTTATGCCATAAGTCCTCTTATTTTATTCAGTTTTTTATTATAGTTTTTAGGGGTTTTAGAGTTATTAGAGGTTTTGCGTCACTGTAATTGCGATGATGACGCAGGTAGTACGTAATAGCGGGCAGTCCTGCAGGGTCAAAGAGGTGGTGAAAATATTCTTGGTATATGGTGATCTCCAGCACAAAAAGCGAATTATGTAGTCATTCAATAATTATTATTTGTAAGTCATTAAGGAGAATTAGGTAAAATATAAAAAATTCTAATATTAGCACAAAATCGGTGATTCTCTGCTAATGAAGACTGTGGAGATAAGTAAAAAAACTGAAATTGGAATGGATTGGTTCCGGTTTTTGTATCTCGTGTTCCTTTTTGTCTGTTCTTAAGATTGTCCAGATTTGGCCCAAATAATTCTTTGTTTTTAGCCAACAACTTGGTTTTACAGTAAATTGGCAATATTAGAGATCTTAATAAGAATTTCAATATAGCACAAATAAACTTACACAAATTGTAATGTTCATAGTAGATTTTGATTAAATTCGACTTAATTAAATTTAAGGAAGTAATTAATTACCAAAAAAAAATTAAACAAATTACTGAAAAATCATAAACTTCAGTGGGAAAGTGCAGGTTGTTATTAAAGAGGGAGCTTTGCCAGCATTTGACTAACAGGCTTTCTTTTCAAGTTAAATTTTTCAAAACAATAATTTTCATTGGATGGATTGAACTTAGTTTATTTATCAGGGAAATCCCTGCAGGGCTTCAAAACGTATTCATTTGAGTTTTTAATGCATTTCCTCTGAGGGAAATTCACAATGAAATTAAAAAAAAAATCGAAGCAAACAAATTAATCATCAATGTATAATTTATCTATCTGATTCCCGTTATCCGATACTTTGGATTGGGCTTTTTGTTGGGCCTAAAAATTCTGGCGCCCTTTTTAAAGACTATAATCAACCTTTTCACTGTAATTAAAATGAAATCATACTTTGAAAAGCGTTGTTCCCAATAAAGAGGTAACATAGCAGGGTTTCTTATAGTGTATCTCCAATTAAAAATTTATGGTCTTTTAGACTTAGCAACTGCATTGTTAGGAAAATGTAAAAGTTCTAGATAGAATTATAGCAATTAAGTAAAACACTTGACCTTTAAATGTTTTACAAGAATCGCAAATTATCCGATTCTATACCTAGCTATTTCATTAAAATTTTAAATGTTTTCATTTCTCGTATTGCAACCTGAACCGCTTATATAAGTTCATTATTTACAAGTAATGTAAAAAATTTATTATTACAATGTAAAATGTTTTTTGGTTTAATTTACTGATTCAATGTGTATAAATTTATGGGAAATATTTATTTGAAATAAAGCACTTGAGCGGAAAAACTCAAAAGCCTGGTCATTGGGTACGTACAACGTTACAAACATAATTAAAAACCTTCCAAAATTGATGAGCAGATTGGCGAACAAATAATGATGAAAACTGTGAAAACGCGTATCTACTCAACATACAAACTGTCATGGTAATTGAAATACAACCTGCATGAAACGAAGATTTGTGATTTCCTTGTTGCTAAAAATCCCCAAAAACGAGCCACGAAGATGTTAAAACGTAATGAAACAAAACGAAACAACTGTAATTTTAGCTAAACACCACGTTAAAAGGGACAATTTCAACTCAATGTTGAAAAGCCTCTTCCAAAAGCTGCGGGTAGCAGTTTTTTTTATCACAAAGAAAATTTTCGAAAAACACCCGGTCTGATGTTCTTTCGGCCGGGTAGCGTGGGATTTACCTTGCCGAAGCGCCTACTCACTAAAATCCTTGGAGGTGGAAGAACTCTTCTCCGGCCCGGAGCTTTCTGTGAGGGATATATCGTCAGTGTCGGAAATTTTTCTTTTTCCGGCTTTCTGCTGCTTCATCTCGACCTTTTATGGTTTTCTGACGTGCGTTTCTTCCCGAGGGCCGGTTTTCCTTCGTCCTTTTCCTGCGAACACCCATCCACTTGCTAACCACGCCCGACGTCGCTTTATTTTGCTGATTGGACGGGACTGGTAACAGGATAGCTATAAAGAAAAAAAAACGTATTCAATAGGCGAGTTGATAAAAAAAAAACATTCAAAACGAGCCACTGAATTCGTTGCATGGCAGTCAAAATTAAATTCTTACTGTTTGTTTTAAATCAAGAGTTGCTCCACACGGACTAATAAAAATCATTGAAAACATACTGCTGAAATCATAAAAAGGTGACGGCAAAAACAATTCGCAAACTCCCTAAAATTAGTGCGTTTTGGAGTTTTTCCAAATTAAAAAAAAGAACTAAAAATCTCCCCTAAATTATAACGAATTTCAAGGCAATTTCATATGTTTCATAAAACGCGAAAGTATACGGGCGCCTCGGAAAAATTCAAATTAGTATTTCATGAGATTTCTCATTGTGTCACATTCTCAACGCTCCTTGCCATATTAAGAAATGAAAATCTGCACACTTGAAGCAAAATAAATGTTCTAAAACCTGAGCTAACCTAAAACTACATTCAGCACCCTCTGTTCGGGAACATTCGATCCAAACATGCCATTCCAGAAATTATTGATAACGCTACAGAGCGCTTCTTTGAGCCTTTATCGATCCAGCTATGGGTCGATAACCATCCAGTTTTGTTTAGAGCTAATTTCTGTGGTATTCCGTAAGATGGCGGACATAATTCTAGTTATTTTTTTAACTTTAACCGGGAGCGATAAAGGCAAGTGTGTTAATAATGCATGGATGGTAATAAAATTTGCAGAAATTGTAAAATGTGCGCAACATTTTACGTTTCGTTTAATATTTAAAATGTAATTAAAATGGAATTCAGTTACGATTAATGGTCAAGTCAAATTTTGCACTCACAGCGCAAATGCATAATTTTGCAAGAAAATATTTATTTTAATTATTTTTAAGTATTATACGAACAGTTAAACAAACCAAGAGCGCATGGTTGAGGCACTTTATAAAAGAAAATTATTTCATTTTCCACATATGAAGTATCGTTTTTAGCTTCAAACATCAAATTTCATTAATTTCCTTTAAGTTATTTTAGAATAGCTTCTTGAATTACCCAATTTATTTACAATCAACAACAAATATAAACAAATCAGGTAGACATTTTGATTGAATTTTTGATTGAAATAGTGCCCCTGCCTCTGCTTGTGATCAAAGTAAATTAGATTCTTTCATTAGCTCCTCTACAAATCAAAAGAAACTTTTTATTTGAAGAAGGAATAGAAGAGTCAATTTCCCTGAAGTTAATTTATATTAGTTTATTTTGCTGCCCAACTTATCAATAATTCAGTTGGGAATTTTAAGTCAAAATGGTGAAAAAGCATCTTTTGGTGAAGAAAATCATCTCTTTCTTGCAGCTTAGTTTTAACTTATTTTTTGCATAAATTTCCATAAAAATCAAGTTGAAATTTCAAATCAAAAGTCTGAAAGTAACCCTACTCTACTCTTCTTAGCAAACAAAATTTCAATTCCATGAAGCTAAGAAAACCCATCCAATCTTTTGCATTTTTCCGTTAGTTCAGAACAGTTTCTTGCCTAAATTTTTAGTAGATAAAGGTGAAGCTAAGACTACATCCTTACCATCAACGTAGTGAGATTTTAATAGAAACTTCCAAATAAAAATATAATTCTTTTCACATGAGCGAAGACCGAAACAATCCCTTTCTCTTACATTAATTTAGATTCCATTTTTTCCTTTACTTCTCTACAAATCAACTTGGAATTTCAAGTTAGAAAGCTGAAGGAAACACTCCAAATAAAACACAGGAGAAAACTACCCTCTTTCTCCTGTGATAGTTAAGGTTGACTTATTCACTTTACTTTTTTATAAATTCGGTTGAAATTGCAAGCCAAAATGGTGAAAAATGCATTCTTCTTGTGAATAAAACTCCTCAGTTCTACAACTCTTTTTTAGGTTTATCTCTATAGAAAACGAACCCTCTATAAATCATATTGAAATTGCAAGTCAAAATAGTGAGGAACAAACTCTTCCTGCGGGAAAAACTGTTTCACGCAATAATATTTGTTTAGAATTATTGGTTTCTTTCCTACAAATCGGGCCCCTCTCTATAAATCACCTTGACACTATTAGCTAAAATGGTAAAGAAAACCTGTTTCTTGTGAACAAAATAGTCCCTTAAAATGAAAGCAGTTTATGATCATTTTTTTCCGAAGTCCTTTACAAATTGGTTTGAAATTTTAGATTCTAAAGACGAAGAAAGTGTCTGTTCTCTTAACTAACCACGGAAAACGGACTGGACAGAAGGTCAGATCGTGTAGTGAACAGAGCATTGAAAATCCCACGATTTCTCTTTTTTCTACTTTATTCAAACAACAGTACACAATGGGCCTGATATGATAAATTGCGTGAATTTCTATGAAATATGGACCATCTCCACTAAATTTTATCTCTATGTATCATGACTTTTCTCCCTACCGCATTCCCTTTCATCAATATTGTAGAACCAACTTCTCGTATCGCAGTTATCTGTTAATGAATATTTCAAAATTTAACCCCCAGAATTTTCAAAATTTCAAGCCATTCCGGTGCATTTTCTGACTTTTAGACCGCTTCTTTCCAAATTCAAATCCCCATTAGAAACTCTGTAGGAAAATTAATGCGTACAGCATGGTCGGCGATTTCAAACACTTAAGAGTTAAAGCTCACTTTAGCCGTTTGCCCTTGCCGTAAGACGCTGAATGCAGAGTCCTCGGGTAAGCAAAGTTTTGATGCATTTTAAAGTGGAAAGTCCAGCTGGGGGTAAGTTTCAAGATCGGGGGATTGCGCGAGTGCCGGCTGTTCTAGGACGAAGAACGCACAGTGGGGCAAAATTTTGAGAAGAATGGACAAGTCTTTTTAACGTTAGTTCCTCATATATTTTTGATTATTATTTTGTATAATTTTACGGAAATAAGGCTCCTTTCTGCTGTTATATTTAAAATTCCGTAAATTAAAAGATTAGCTCTTGGTATGGGTCTGCTATATAAATATTATAAAGCCCTTAGGTTGGTCCCGATTTTTCTAGGGCAGGTCACCTTGGAATATTACGAAATAAGGAGACTTCTTGCACATCGAGTCGCTTTTAAGCAGTGCAGAATACGGAGGAGGAGTCGTCGCAATGCTAAATTAAACTAGAGGATGATTTAGTACAGCGATTTAAAAATTATACATAACGGACGAGATGGAAGGGACTAAACACTAACTGGACGCCATTTTCGAGTGAGACTCATCCTAAATAATATTAGATAAACTTAAGATCCATAGGGAATACCCACTAAATGTCCTTTTTGTTTTTCCCAGAACCTCCGTAAATCATTATTTCAGGGAATTATTTATGTACTAGTTTTCATCCTTTTTCTTCTTTGGATCTTTCATATTTTTCTGTGCCCTTTGTAATTTCCCTTAATGAAAAGAGCTGGGAAACAATAATTAATGAACACCACCGCCTCATCGCGTAGCCATGTGGAAAGTTTAAATTCAACACCTATTCAGTAAACTTACTATTATACTATAGCATTTATGGTACTATAGGAATTAATAAACATCTAAAATTGAAACAAATTTTATAGAATTGTAGTCAAAAATATTTTAAATGTTTGTCCAGAAAATCAATATAAGGAAAAACAGTAAATATGTTGAGTCTAATTATGTGCACTTTCGGAAATAATTAGGTCCAGATATTTGGAATAATGGAGCTTAACTTAATTATTGCTATTGAGGTTGACTAAATCATTGTTTAATGCAGTAATAATCGACATTCTATTCCACTCATCCGAAAATAGTATTTTATTGGACGAGCTTATAATGAATGCTATCATCACCAATAGCGAAGTTCTCATGAGGGGACAATGCTCATTATATGCGTATACAATACTTTACTCACTTTAGGCTTTAAATCAATAAAACTTAACAATTAACAACACAATCTATGATATTTCGGCGTTTTAACATTGCTGGCACATCATCACATTGCCGCGCCCAAACTTCAACTTCAAGGGTGAGACTTGATATTTAAGGCCTACTGAATACTCTGGCGGCCATTATGCATACGGGAATTTTATTTGGGGGCTATTCCAGAGAGAGACATATATTTACAGAGGCTTGGGGTATTTCGTGTTTATTATTAATGAAGCGTGAGAGAATACATTCTATCACGCACGATAGCATTTGTTTCACTGTAAGGATTAATAGGCCTTATCACGTGTTTACAAGCAGATGTAAAATTCCCATATTTTTTTAGAGCCGTGGACATAGGTAGAAAGTATCACGTTTTGAGATTGTCGTGAACATTCAAATACAGAATATTATAAATATCATTCTCTCTATTTCTTTATATTATTCTCTCTATGCAGAATAAGGTGATATTTCAAAGGATACCATCTAATCGAGATTAGAACTGAGAGTACTTCTACGCTTGGATCGGCAATCAAAGCCCCCTGAATATTTAAAATTTAAAGTTTGAAGTTTAACGTGCCTTTTTCTCGAACTGACACTTGGAAGTCCCTGCCCCACACCCTTTCCTTGGCCTGTCATAACTCTTTCTGCCGTCATTCACCCCGTTTTCGATTTTTCACGTCGTCAGTCTCATCTCCCAATGGGCAAGAAACTTATTAGGGCCGCACTTAGAAAAAAAGTTAGTTGATCATTCTTAAGAAATGAAATGCCAGCCCCATGTCGGACATGATGTAGTTCAAGTCGTCAAAAGGAATTTTCTTTCGCTTGTCAGAAAAACAATCTCGAAGCAGGATTGATTTCAATATCGAGCAAAAAACATGTCATAGAAATAAAATGCTATAATTATCGGTCAATAATGTAAATAAACGAGTTGTTGTTCCATCTTGGGGGGTTTCTTTACCTAGAATTCTCCATTTCTACCAGACCGAACGGTCATGTGGCCCAACGTGCACCGGCTGTTCGAGGACGGCGCCATCGACCTCGTGGCGGCGCCATGGTGTAGGGCGCAATACTTCCGCCGATTCGACCCTCATTTAGTTCTATCGCGCTCGAACGCGAAACGTGCTCGTCAACCCTTCACCGCGTGTTTCGAGTGGCGCGAATCAAGGTATGATTTTTTCCCTTATTCCATAAAGGTCACCCTAAAGTCCCTTAGCACCTCCTTTTAGTTTAGATCAACGAGCTGCATGTTCGGATAATATTTTCAGCCTCACATGGCTTGCCAGTTAGCTGCTACGTGCAGCTCCAATATTTACATGTCAGGATGCATAATCCATTGAGTACGATTGTAAGTTATTTATAGAACCAGCTGCATCAATTGAAATAGATGGACTGGATTCCTGATTTATTTCTGCGATATCGGTTTCATTTGCATAATTCCATGAAGTATGACTCACAAGTCTTAATAAGCGATTATCCTTGAAGCTTATGCTTGACCATTGTTACGTTACTTAAGGTCCACGTGGATATATTCAAGTGTTATATAACCTCATAATTGAGCTTCGGCAAATACTTGGTAAATAATGTGGCAGAGTACCACAATTTAATTAAGTATGACGCTCAAGTGATCATCGTCGGCAGTAATATGTTTAACCGCGACAATTACGGTTATTGAATCTGGGTCGGGATAACAAATTTAATAAAATTTGACCTAGTGGACGCCGATAAGGTTAAATTGATGGGTGTTTCGTGAGTTATTGGCTAGAGCTATCTGGAGTATTAAGTTCGTAATTTATTAACATAGCAAATGCATATTGCAATCTTTCTGTACATTTCGTCTCACACTATATTCTCCTCACATCCATTATGTCAATACAATTTAAATTTATATGGCAATCATTGTTAGTTGATTTATTATTTACGGCATAAAGTGGAATGACTTTCCGATGTGATGTTTTATTTGACCATTATTGAGTTCTGACCCGTCATACTATCTAATATAGTGGAAGCTAGGAAAGTTATATTGGATATGTTTGTGTAGTCGATATCGAGTTTCCTGACATTTGAACTTAAATTTAGATTTATCGTCTCATTCTCGCTAAGTGGTATAACGATGAAATTCCGTTATTATCTCTTCCGTCCAGATCTATTTATAAATACAAACAAAATAATTATCATTTGGAATTTTATTATGTAGACCTTATTTGGATTGCAGCTGTGTCACTGTGAGAAGTCACATCAGAAGTATTTAGACAAGGTTTTCGAGTTCATGTAAGGCGACAAGTTTGAAATAGAAAGGAAAGACGAACATTTTTATGTAGTATGTATAGTGAGTAATAAACTCTCTCAATATCTCGGAAACTGTTGATCTGAATTTTTGCGAGATTTCTTAAGTATGCTTGTTTTCGTGCATTCAAAATTATTGCTTTATTTTTTATTCTAGTAGCTCTTCCGCCTATCTGTAAAAATCTGCAATATCAGTAAATGAATTTTAAATCAGTTAACGCGTTCCAGATTATCGGAAACCTCCTTTATATCTAGTTAAGCTGCTCGTCAAATCAACAACGTAATATAACTTTCCTCCGCAAAATACTCCTATAAATGCATAATTTTAAAACTCAAAGGCATTTCAACGTGGTCTGCCGTGACTTTAAATAGCAATTTTACAGAATTCTACTGAATCAACATTTTCCTCTTTGAACCAAATGGGACCACACAGACCTTTTTACGGAATTCATCTGCTATCAATAAATATTAGGCCATCAGAAAAATCGAATTTCATTATCCCTTAGGGAGTTGGGTCACATGAACCTGAGCCCTGCTCTAAAAGGAGAGCCACTCTTTGGGTAGAAACTTACGCAACACGCTTCAAAAATAAACGAGACTAAATTAATTCTAATTCAGAAACAAGAAACAGTGTATTTATAATTTCCATTCCTTTGATGTCGTCATAGTTTTTTTTATTAATAAATAATTTAACCGTAATTTCTCTTTGATCTCTCACATTCAAAGTGCGTTAATTACTTTGCCTCCTATGTAAATGACTTTCACATTCAACCGGCGCTTTTATAAAATGGTATTTAGCTTTTGGTTATTATTTTCTGTGCATCTGCTTGTGAAACTGTAAAATAAATTGGTTTAAGTTGGCGAATAGAGGTCTAAGAAAGGTTCCTATTTTCAATTTAATAATCGTCGATGTTCAATCTGAGCCATTTTCGAAATCGAACTCCGATGCCTTTCAATAAAACATCATTGAAAATAACACATTTAAGGCTGAAATGAGAGTTTAGGAGTATCTCGAAATATTCATTTACTTATATTTGACCGTTACTAATCTAATTAAAAATTATCAGTAAAGCTTGCAAATAGCACTCAAAATAAGTGAATGAGGATTGAGTTTTGAAGATAAGACGAATGTGAGACGAGTCTGAGTGAATGTTTAGGATTGTTCGGGATCTCTCACCTTCCACTTGTATACCGCCAAAAACCAAATCATAATAACTAAAAATAATGGGATAAAGAGAGGAATAAAAAGATTATTTTTTAAAAATGGTGTCATATTTTGCATTGTTCACATTTACATTAATGTGCAATAAACTTTTGTTTTACAAGGAGATGGATGGCTAAGACCATGAAAAATAAGGCGCCATATTGAAACTTTTCAAAAAGCATTTTTAGCGCCATCTTGAAATTAAATTTCAACTGATAATGCACCATTGGAACTGGAGATTTATGGCCCTTCCGAATTTGTAAAAATATAAAAACACCACCAAAAAATAATTTTTAAGATTAAGGCAAGAGTTTATCATATCACACCATATCCTTTCCATCTTCAATGAAATACTAGTTACTGATTAATCACCAACACATACCAAAAATCTGCGTTGCTACCCCTTTTACTTGAAAATGATCTGAATCGCTAATCTCCTTTTGCAGCTTTTCTTTTTTTCGTGTTTTTAACTCTCTTCAAAATATCTTATTTTTGTGAGCGCTCGATGATCTCAGATACTCTGTTTGATGAAAAGATGTCATAGATAGTCAGTGTTACAAAGTACCTATTAACGTCACCACAAAGTAATACCTGCAAAAAAAACTCTTCTTCCCAACGCCAGTGCGGAAAGTACAACTTTGCGCAACAACACGGAGAGTACCCTTTCCCACACGCGAATGGAAACTAGTATCATATATTAACTTTATAACGACCATGAATAAATTGCACTTGAACTGCACGTCATTTGATTTAATGTCTAAAATTTCAAAAATTTGATACGGTTGTATCTAAAATGGCCGGCGGATCGTTTATTTAACCTCGTTGCTATGGATACCGGACCGAAGGCGTGGGAAATAAGCTTATTTCCTTATCGTTGGGCGTGAACACGTGGGAAAAGTCTTTCGATTTCATTTTTGAATCGGTAACAATGCAATATCCTCAAAGTCGTAGAAAAATATTGTGCCTAACTCTTGCGGAATATTTTCTTGCACGCGATTGCAGCATGAAGCAGTCAAGCACTTGTTAGGAAAATAACTTTATTGAGAGTGGAAGTAAATACATCAGAAAGTTGCTTTTTTCATTGTTCGTTCTGTAACAATCAGAAACTGATATTATTTCTTTCAATATGTTCTGTTGATTTTCGTTGTCGCCTGCTTTGATCCTTTGTTTTCTCATAACTCTTTATCTACTTTCTAAATAATAAATATAGTCACCTGCTATTCGAAAGTAATACCGATTATGTCGATATTACCTAGGTAATAATGGTCGAAATTGCTCCCAAAATAATAATCTTCGTACCAATCTCTTATTTAAAGAGGGATAAAATCACATGGATAGTATGATTTAGTTAATTTCTCAGTACTAAAATCACTTTTTCCACTACTAGTTATAAAAGACGGGATTATGCTTTGTTGCCTTTTTTTCAAAACAGTTGTATAACCGATTAATAATGACACGTGAAAGGCTCATTATATACTTGGTGAGCTAATTGTCATCACGTTATTGTTCTTTTAATTATGGTTGCCAAGAAAATTAATGTCAAATGATATATCACCATTAAATTATGATTCGAGACGCGTTAACTTTTTAATTTGTGCACCAGATACATTGTAATTTTACAAAATTCAGTTAAGTCTAGTGGTGGAAAAAATCGTTCGTATATGCACTGCAGTTGTGAAATACTTATGGGCCTCACGTCTTAGATCCCTCAGTGCTAGGCGCTTTGGGATTTAAGCTTGACGTTCGGGTCATCATAATGTACTTAACAGCCTCGGTGTATAATGTATTATTTATAACATATCATTACTGGCATAATGTAGAACAATAATAATTTTTGAATAATTGCGTTTCTTTTCTTAACACTTCCAAAATCATACTGAACGTTGGGTTCAGTTTGTTCATATGGGATAAAAATATCTAAGGGTGAGAAAAGTATAACGATCTAAATTACCCCGATGTCCGATATTCTTCCATTCTTTTCTACATGTTTTTTGTTACTGACTGATTTAAAGAGGTCCATCGCAGAACTAATAATACAAATTTGAGTAGATGTACACCTTAAACGAGACCAGACTAGTTTAGAACCAACACACGATACACAATTAAATCTAAAATTAAATATGAAATGAAAATTGCTGCTGTAAAAAATCAACTCATATGCCGACGACACGACGATACGGCTGTTGACCGAGATCCTGGTTAATAGCTGCTATTTAAAAGCATTTGCCGTCGTGCAAAAACTTATAGTGCTCCTTAAAAGAAACTCACTTGGCTAAACGATCTAATTTGTCCTTGATAACACGACTGCCTACACCTCTTGCCTCGTGCACCCGCTGGCAGCAGCGAAAACAGCAACTTTATTTACTTTCGCATGCAATCGGATGATAAGAGTGAGCTGAAATTGGCCACGGAATTGTGAAGACAGGGCGTTGCTTTAATCTGACTAGATCAAAGCGCCGCAGCTGACTGAACTTTCTATGATAACTATATGTTCGATGCGGAAATATGCGACACGTGCTTAATATTGCTTTTAAATAAGTTTAATAAGGGAGGCATTTTAACCTGATTTACATTTTAAAACATACATAAAGCTTGCGACAGCGCTTTTAATTTTTGAAATATTTTTGGGCGGCTGTTAACCAATTGGCCGTATGGAGGACCCACCACCACTGGTTTATGTATTCTCAGCAGTAAAAGTGAAGTGCACATAAAATTGCCAAAAATGATGGTTGGAGGTTTCTCGTCCAGAAATAGCTTAATGCATTTTTACTGTTATTTCATAAAAAGGCACTTTTTAGAAAAATAAGAAGAAAAGCGCCACAAAAAGCCCGGTTCTTTAAGACCCGAAACCCAGAAGCGGTATTTTCTCAAATTTTACATTGCACGAAAATTTTTGTACCACGATTTTCCGAACAAACGCGAACAGAAAGAGAGGTTCCGTAGAAAGGTTTCGCCTTATCAATCAATAAAGCATTGTTAAGGCACCAGACGAATGCAATTTTTGTTTAGAAGTGCAATTGTTGCCGAAACTCAGTGAAAATTGCACTGCAGCTTTAATGCATGAAGGAAATAGTCAGATGAAGGTAATACAGCAAGTGCATTGAAACTTCTATCGACAATTTTAGGGTAATATGCATGAATGAAATTAGTGCACGAATGCGTTTTTCTAATGCAGATTGCATGAGTGCATAATGGTCTAAAATTATCTGGAATTTTCCTTGCACGATTTATATTTAAAGGGGAATTTCATAAACTAACAATACGTATTTAAAACACGTTTGTAGATATTTTAATCGCAGATAGTGACAGAAATTTCATCGCGATTACGCTTCTGCTCTACTCTTTCCGTCTTTCCATTTGTATTTTTTTTTACCTACCTCTATTCTTGCTCAAAAACGAAATACCCATTTTTTAATGTAAACCAGGCAGGTAATGAAATTCTCTATTAAATATGTACAGGTATACAGAATCTGACCGGTTTGCTGTCATGAAAGAGAAGTTGTTTTAACGAGGAGAGACGGGAAGATGAGGAAAATAAAAAGGAATCTGCTTAGAAACATAACCTGTTGCCTAACAAGATATATAACCGCAGATACTTTTGAATTTACTATTAAACTTGTGTAACTTTATATTAATCCTCGAGAAGTTCTGCTCCGGTAACTTTATGAGCACGAAGCTAAAATAATGGAAACCTTTTTGCGTTGGGGGAAAGTTTAATCGCTCTGAGGGGCTTTTATCGAAGAGAATATACCTGCTTCTATAATTACAATATACCCAATTGTGTACTTGAGGTCTACACTGTTTTAGATCGATATATTTACGTTGCGGATTTGGTAGTTTTACTTAGGAAATTGGTTATGTGCTCTGCTTTGTTAGGTTAAACTTTTCCTTTCTCAATCGAATCATCACAAAATTATTTCTTACCTCTTCACACGTGTTTACAATGCATTCGGAAGAAGAGGAATTGAACGTCGATGAAAAGCGAGTCTGGTCAGTTTTTGTCGTAGAGTTCAGTGGCACAGTTCGTCCGTGCAACTGAACCATTGCAACTAATTATAATTACTTTCTTTTTTTACATGAGACATCCTATATGTTATTAGACTTTTGGACCGCCGATTTGTCTATTGCCGAATCGTAAATTTCTATTAAATTAGCGGCCTGGGAATCGTATTTCACAATTATCTTCTAAATGGTAACGCTTTAATATAACTCAGTATATTCGCTCAGTTTCAACAGCGTTCCTTTAGAATTATCAGGGTCATTGTATGGTTTTTTTTCCGTAAAAGCTCCACTTAGTGAGCCCACACGAAAAATAAATTCACATTTTCTCTAAAAAATTGCCTAAAAACAGGAGAAAATAAGGAGAAATCTCTCGAAAATTCAAGAAAAAATAACAATATCTGACAATCTTGTCGAATTCAAACCTACTTGCCTTGAAACTGTTATGAAAATTCCGAAAAGCTTCATTGGAATTCCTTGAATACGAGAAAAATGGTTAAGGAATTCATTCAACGTGACTTGAAAATTTATATATATGACACCAAGGCGGCGACAAATTTTCTCTTATTGTTGAGTTTCATTTGATGAAAATCTGGCCAGGATTGCGAAAATCATTCGGCTTTAACCGACCGAATTTGAGACACTCTGTACATCATCCCCCATAGAGCTACGTCTTTGACTTTGCACTGCATGAATATTTTCTGATCTAACTTTGAGTTTCCGATAGCATGGGTGTTTTCGGGTTATTGCACTTCGGGGATTTTGATGTAATTGCCAAATCGAATTAAATAACTGCATTATTATATTTCGTATTATGTTTAAATGATATGAAGTGATTTCGTGTATTGCCAAAGAGAATTCGTGAAACTATAATTTGCGGTCAATAATTGCTAGAGAAATCTAATAGACAACGTTTAATTGGAAATAAACCGGCTATTGACAACTGTGACCAGCGATATTGCCAAACCATGTAACCAATTTCAATGTGTATCAATTTTCCTCTGATTCACCACAAATAAAATACAACACGATTATCGAGAGAATGTTCACAATTTTATTACGTATGACTCCCATTTTTTTGACGAAGAAAGAAAAAAATTTTTAACTTTCAGACTGGAAAATGTTGACTGGAAAATTACTAACTGCAGGGGCGTAAGTGCTCCTGATCATCAGTGCCCTTCCTTTGTCTAAGTTTTAATATTTTATGACTTACTTTATACACGTTGTACCTGTTTTTGCGTGAACGGTAAAAATTCCAAATTTAAAATATTCCTCGCAGAAAATCAGTCTCATGTTGAATCAAATTACGTGGAGTAACGAAATAGTTATTTACGTCACAAGTCCAGTAATTAAAATTGTTCTGAGGCTGGATGATAATAAGAGCAGAATCGTAAATTTTTCTCTTTTAATCAGTTAAGTTCGTCTGCTGCCCGTTGCAAAGTTGCACGAATTAATTTCAAATGTAATCATAGACTAAAATGAGACACATGCTATTCCATTTCAACATGAAAATCCCAAATTTTACTTGATTTCATGTCATACTTTCTAGAATCTCATATAAGATCTTCCATTCTGAATGAAAAGATTTGAAAATTTTCTGCTTATAAATTTTCAAAACATTTACTGCCAACGAAACTCATCGCACCAAATATCATTTAACTTAAACAGATTTCAGCTTTAATTTATCAAATTTAATGGCGATATCTTCGAGGAAGCTCTCGCTTTCCAACTTTTCCATTAAAAACTTTCTCAAAAACAGGGTTTAACAAACACTTGTTTTTCTAGGGCATATTTTGTTTGTTCGCTCTCCAATAATGCGCCCCCGTTGCATGCTTTGCGCCAATTCTGAAAGCATTATGAAAATATACTTTAATATATTTTGCATGTGATTGATTATATACCTTGGGCACGTACTTCATTGAGGTAGTTTGCCTAAACAATCTATACGTAAATATATGTAACAAAGCATCATGGAAATTTAATCAGGGGTTTAAAGACCCCGGTTTAAAGTCTGCATTGTAATAAGGTGATTCACTTGGTGCATTCACGAGAAAAGCATTTCATTGAGGAGGATTTTTTTCTGGGTTGTTCTATAAATATTTTTTGCACGTGACTAGTAAGGAATTTCCATTAATCTGGGAAGCACATTTTAGTTCTCAGAGAAAATTATTGCAAAAGTCCAGTTTCATCTGCGATATCGCGAAAACTGCAGGCCAATGTCGCATTAATCCTAGACAAAAACAGAAATAAATCACAGACCTTATCCACGATTATCCGTGACACAATGCAGCTCGTTTTCAATTCATCATCCGAAACTGAAAGGTGGAGCTTTTGTAGTTGAAATTGCATTCTCCGCAGATCAGCATCTCTTAGCTCTCAGCTCTTAGCAATAAGCGGTCCCCAACGAGATGTGAATTTCATAAAAACCCCGAACACGGTGGATGGGTATGTTTTGTGTTGGGACAATTTTGTGGCTACTGGCCCTCACTGGCTGGACACTCGGTAGTGAATTTCCCGAACGAGAGTGTTGCGATTTGACCACTACCGAGCCGACGTCCACTGCCGGAACGTTGCTTACGTCTCTGGCACCACGTCCTGGTAAGTAAAGTAGTGGAAAAATAATTATCACTATCAATTATTTATTATATTTGCGTAAGTGTTCCTGGGACATGTTGGGATCAAGCAAAAGGAGGATAACCGTAGCGGATCACTGCATAGAGCCTCAAAAAACAGAAATTTTGGTGATTGTTTCGGGAAGATCCACGAACTTGCCCCATGTGGGAAAAGTAGATCTATTTCGCGCAGGGAGGCTTAAAACTGATACTTTTATGGTTAGGCACTAAACCTGCTTAAGGTACGTTTTTACATAGAACGCCCATGTATTGTGGCAGATGCGCTGAAAGACAATTAAATTTCCTTTAAAACGATGTATCATGTTCCTATGCCTAAACAGCCATATTTCACTAATAAATGCTTTGTTATTTATGGTCTCTAAATGATGGAGATTATTTTGGTATATTTGCCGAAGGTGACTCTGGAATGCCATGATGGTTAATAACAATTTATATTTGCGTTTCCAGGTTAGTCACGTAGATAACAAATTAAGTTTTGTGACGATGCGGTAAAACAAATGTGTTATTCATCATTTTTATGTATCAGTTTGCCTTTTTTCGATTTTGACATTTATTCTATTTCGGAATAAAACCTCATGCACAAATGGGGGTCGAATTGCACCCCATTTTTAGGTAAAATTACTTGGGAATAACATTCACCTTTCACTTAAGGTCTTGGACGAACATTGATTAATAATAATAACAACGTAGCTGCAAAGACAGTAATAAATCTGTCCGGCAAAAACCTCTCTTAGAGTGAAACTCTTATTCTTTCCAAAATCCTAAATTAGTCTGTCACTCTCAAATATGTTCCTGAGCTCACTTTAGCTATAGAAGAAACTGCTCAAGCCTTATCACAGGAACACCAACAAGAATTTAGAATTAGAACCAAACTAGTTTTGTACGAACCCTTTCAAATCCTTTGCAAGAACAGGATTTTAGATATTTCTACCACATTACAAGGCTGAACCTTGACATGTGATACATCATCGTAATAAGTAAATAGCCAAATTCAAAAAAGTAAAAATTCAAAGTGGCGCCCGTAAGAAAAGGTAAAGTTGATGATGGTTGCCGAAAATCGAAACGTCGAATTTCAAATATGAGATCGCCACATTGCAGAAGAGGGGAAGTTGCCACGGTGAGGCGTGAATCATTTTGAACTAATTCGCCAAATAAGCTGAAGGAAAAATAAGACGTTTTTCGAAATTTCAGTTCCTTCTGAATATCTCCGAAAGCCTTGCGAATTTTTCAAATTTCGAAGCGGCATGTTCTTGACCTTCAAACTGCGCAGCTTTGACCCAGTTTAACCGACCTCGCATCTTGTATGGTTACCAAGACTCTCAGTGTTGCACTCCAGAGACGGACACTCTCTACTGGCTCCAACAAATAATTCAAGTTACTATTTAATATTGACCAACAGTTTCTTGTTGATATAGGAAATGATTTCCCCAATGCTTCATTCTGTTTCGGTTTTACAGACAAAAAAAAATCCTAAATAGGACCGAAGCACCGTCGCTCTGTTATAAATAACTGAGGGGCTCTATAATAAATGGCCAAAGAGGATTTCCATTATTTGAAGTTCTTATGCCCGAGCAAAAAGTTGAAGTATTAGTCAGAATCCCTCTCCATTGTCGCCAATTAATGGCGGAACACACTGGCACGAAGAAGATAAATTGCGAAACATTGACCCGCTCAGGTTCGGATACAAAGCGGACGTCGAGCCTAATTGTGATGGATGATTTTCAAGCGAACGCCTTATCAATGCTTCACTTCAAATCTCTTGGAAAAATTACGCTTTCAATCGCTTATTAATGTGGCTCCTAACAAGAGCTGTGTGATAAAACGGCGGCCCGATTTAGCGCTGAAGAGGTATATTTATTCTGCGCAAAATGTTGCTGAAAAGGCTTCAACCATCTTTCATAATTACTCACGTAACAAAGTATCAAAATAATTCTCGATTTGAAAGCGGAAATGCATCGAATCTCAAAAGCCCTTCGTGCATGTATTGCCTACTAGATTACCGACATCTAATCCGCTATTGTGCCTCGTGTTGCACGATCTGACTCGACATTCAGAAATCGATAAAAAGTACACATCCAAAAAGAAAAATTCAACCGGAGTTCACTTTATACATGACCGCGACAAGTTAACTCCATTGAAGCAGCGAAAAGAAAACAAGTTCGATTTCCAAAGCTGGTAAATACAATTTGGACACAACTGATTCTTTGTCAGTTGAAATGAGGAGAGAACTCGGGACTCGATGGAAAATGATAAAATTTCAATTATCCAGAATTTCCGTCTAATGTTACCGTCCCATTTCCAATTGGAAGTTTATTAAAAGACCCACACTGTCGTAAATTTCTTTCCAATTTAGCGAAACCAGGAACTGCGCTCTCAGGATTCAAATCAGCAAATAATCGAGTGCCGTTATTCGGATTACGATTAAATCTTGCATAGACAAGCGTATTGATTTATTGAAATTTACCAACTCTATTTTTAGAATAATTATTCTGATTTTTTTTTTTAAATAGACTGCACAAGTCAACTGTATTAGTACTCGTGTATATCGCAAATGTACTTTATGACTTGATTTAGAGATGAAATATTGAATTTATAGGTTTTAAGGTCACCATCAAATTGACCTGTGGAGCTGCGAGAGGATTCGCGAAGCCTCCAGAACGTTCGAGTGTTTTTGCCATTCATCTATTAACTTCTTTAAATGGAGCAAAAAGATTTCTGTACTGATTTGAATATGATTTTACATGATAATTAACTGAAACGTAAACTCTCACGTCTCTCAAAAGTTCTTCGAGCTTCTAGAAATGCGGAGCCATTATATCCAGAACTTTCCTCTTTTCAGTTAATTTTTTTAAACTGTGTTTGGAGGATTTCGCACAACCGTCACGCATATCCCCCATTCATCTGCAACTTTTAATACCGGAATCACCTATGAATATTAATAAAACAGCTAAAGGGAGTGTAAATTAAAGACGAGTTAGGTTGTCGAAGGACCATGCGGGGCAGAGAACAGTAATTTGTCCTTTTCGCAAAAGGATGGAAACTGAGCTTTGGGACTTTCGCCGTCAGCGAGGGGTGGAAGTCAGGTACCAGAATGCTGAGAATGATACAACACAATTCAAATTTTATTACAATACAAATCATTCCATTTTTTTATTGAGTCTAGTCATGGGGATATACTTTATTCAGGGTGTTTGAGGTCTTGTGATTTAATTTTTAACAGGTGGTGAACTATCTGAAAAAAATTCAATTAAACCAATACCCCATTGTGAAAGTTACATAACAACACAGATATAATTTTTAAACAATTTATCAATTAACGCTTTTCTATAACCCATTTCTAAGCAAATTTTGATTGTCCAGCTTACAGTAGGCGTACGAAATCATCACCCTGTACGTGATGCTCTTTACAAGGCCCTCTAATTAAAATCGAAGGGTGTCAGATGGAGTGGCCGAGGAGGCTATGCAACAAGATCGCTACGGCCAATCTGCTGATTTCCAAAGGCAATATTCAAATGCTGGCCAACTATACGATAGCCTAAAGTGAGGGAATGCGCAATCTAATTTAAAGAAAATAATATATAAGTAAAAAATAGATTAGAAGATAGTTTCACCTCTAGACCATCAATCGTCTTTCTACCGACTGAAGAAGAATCTAGCTGTTACTGACAATCTAAATTGTACTGTTACGTAGTTTACGAAATAATTTCTATTTTTAATTAAGAAGAAATTAAATCGTTCGCACCTACAGGCGCCCTCTCCGATAAAATGTTTTGATGAGTTTCCCGAAAACTTCATTAGGTTGTAACCGGTGAAGCAATTTAAGGAAGAAATCCCGGCTTCCGAATTAGTGAATGCCATGGGGTATTAATTACTTTTTCATAGTTCAATATAAGCGCCCTTTAATTAAGAATTTACTAGAATCCCGGTAGAAGCTTAAAAACAGCTTTACCGAACTGTGGAAAGAAATAAAATTATTTACAACCTTTAACCCCCTAAATCATGCCAATTTGAGACAGCCTTGAGGGATCAATTCCAGTGGCTCGGCAGCATAAGTCTAGAAGTTTCTCGTTATTTAATTCAAGAGCCTCGTTCAAATGTTTGTATACTTCGTGAATACTTTAGACGTCTTGCCCTCGTTCATTTCCTTACGGACGCTAAGTTGTGCATTGCTAATGTATTAATTATAATTAACGTTTTACTCGAAGCCCACTATTAAATAAAAATCATGCTTAAAATAGCGGCTCTTTCGTAATGGACTTTCTGAAAAATCGTTAAAAGCGAAGGTTCATTTTTGACTTGAGTCATAAAATGGTCCTTAATTTAAAAAGGTCCTCCAGTTCAAAAATATGTATCATCGATCATTCGAATAACGTAATGATAATAGATCTCGGATTACAGCGTTTTAATGCGTATTTATCGGTTCTGCAGTACTGAACTGGCTATTGTGGGCACCGTTTCTGATTTTTAACGAAGACGAGACATTTCCCTCGCTATTTTTAAACACACCAGAAAACGATGCAAAAAGAAAATTTACTTGTTTCCTTGCTCATTCGTCGGTATGATTTCAGTTCTGTCTGAGTTGCGAAATGCCGCCGGAGCTCGTTGCAAAGATAAATGTTTGGGCTTTCTTCATCTCCTTACGAAGCCGATCAGATGAGGACGGCAGAAGTAGGGGCATAGAAAAGTCGAAATATGCAAATTTCGTTCGGTTATCAAACGATAGAGGCCCGAAAAATCCATTAATGGCAACGAAAATCGCGGTATGGGGAAACCGTGGGGACTCACAGAAGACTAGTGCTGGGCACTGAAATCGATCCAAAATTGTCAGGAGTCTTAGAACATTGTTGCGTTTACCCGACTGATTTCTACTCGGCAAAGCTCCGTTATTTGAAACGCTCCAATTATTGTGCATGACAAACAGGTCTGTTACAGGTAAGCTTACCAGGATTTACATGTGATATATCTGTAATACATCTGTTAAGTCAACGTAAGGGTTCCATCATTGGGGAGATTATCAGTTCTTCGCTGTGTGCTTAGACTATCGTCTCGGAATTTATCACCTCTGCGACGGAGTTTGTTGATGAGTATTCGCGTGAATTGTGCCAACAGGGTCTTTCTCGTAACGGTGCCACCTTGGACCTGCACGTATTATCTCAGAGACATGAACGGTGAGATGCTACAAAAAATATTGCGAAAATTCAGTTAGCATAGTTGAGAAATGATTTATTTCCTGCATTGGCGATAAGGACGCGTAATGGAAACAGATTTTGGGGACGATGGGAATATCCGGGTGGTGAAGGTATGAACTCAAGATGGCGAATTCAAAAGGCCAATCACAAAAGTGTGTCCTTTGCCCATTTGTTTTCCAAATGCTTACTAAGACTGTTCCATTCCTTGTGAACATTGTTAAACCGATACATGCTTATTCACCTTATCAGGCGTATGCAATTTCCCCCTTTTCACGAATCCTACCCTTTTCCCCACCTTATCGTCTTCTTCAACGTTTAGAGATTTCCGGAGGGGCTGCTGTAATCGTTTTCAAGGCCTAATCTGAGACATCAAGAATTTGCTCCCGCACCACATATGTATGTACTTGATATTTTTAATATTACATATTTAGTGCCTCAAGTCCAGCCCGTTCCTTCCTACCCGATTGAATAAAACCGATCGCTCAATTCCAATAAGAAAATAAGGTATAATCGGTAGTCTTCGTCCAAACAATCATACATACGATTCTGGGACGGATAAGGCGCTGGACCTTGCGCAATGGCTACCGAAACTAATGGTTTCATTAAGGGAAAAGGTCGCCCTTCGAGTGACAAATGAAGTATTTATAAAGGGAACAAAATTTGACCATATAAAATATTGTAAAAATTAATACGGTGAGTGAATGGTTGCGTGTCACCCCACCAGTCATTGTGCTAATGGCAAGAGGTATGGGTCAACTTTTACGCGAAGTAGATTAAGTTTCCGATAAAAAGTCAAGCAATTTTCCCAAATCATGCTACAAGTACGCAAAGCACGAAAGAGAGCTCGTAAATGCAGGCCGACGTGCTACCGTTTTTCAGAGCCGTAATCGAATGCGATTCAGCATTAAACCGATTCAGCATTAAAATCGCTGAAGGACTGTCGAATGCGACCGGCGATTTATCTGTCACCGGTACAGAACCAGACCATGTTGATGTTTTCGAGTAGTGAAGAAAAGATAGAGTTAATAAGTTATAGGGTCGTTGAAAAGGGACAGGAGGAAATGAGCACCCCGTATATATAGAGCTTTATTTTCTGGAAATCAACCGTGAGGATCTCGGTAACAATCAAAGGTAGGAGGTCGGTTAAATCGAAGCAACGTTGCGCAATTTAGAATTCGAGAATATGTCCTGTCAGCATTTAAAAAAATCGAGCTTTTGGAAGTATTTGAAAAAATCTGTTTGGAAAAAGATTTTTATTTCTTCGTCAGCTCGTTTAGAGAGGTAACTCGAAATGACTGACACTTCACCGTTACAATTTTCCTTTTCTACGACATGGCGATGTATTTGAAATCCGACGTTTCGATTTTCCGCAACCATCATCAACCAATTAACTAGTTAAATATTTTTTTTGGTTACCAGGATGTCCACGATTGAGCTCCAGAAGCGAACACACTGTAGGTTTAGAAAGCCACCGGTTTCCTACTTACTGCACAGCTTCATACATCATACGTTTCAAATTTCATTGATGATGAATACAAAACTGATATTTCCTATATATATCCACCGTAAAGTGAAACAACAAAATTATCAGCTAAAACTATCAATAATCCCTTTTCCCGATAATTTCGAATTTAATTAACTTCTCAATTATTTCATATTATAACCAAAATTTAATGCCGATGAAAAGCCCTTCTAGTCGATCGTAGTTCTGAATTAACCCCTAAGCCCCTTCATTAACTTTCCAACGTCTTCTAGCCCAACAAACTTCTTTAGTTTCTTTAGTTTTGCTTCTCACGGTAGTGAAAATTTGTACTGAATGTTAGAAGCATCGCTCGTCTTTAGGAAATGCCTTGACAAATTGCTTGGTGTGGAGTTTTATATGGAGGGGCGTTAGCAAAGCATTGTCTGGATCATGTAAACCATTGCCAACATGTTTTTGGTTCCTTGAGAGTTTTGTAAAAGTGCGGACAAGATTTACATGCAGTGATTCTTCTTATGGGATTTCTTAACGAAAACAGCCCATCTACTCCTTTGTGTGCCAGAAGCGTAACGACTTTAAAGTTAGAATTAAGAGCAATGTTTAACTAAAACGATGCGATGAATGAAATGCCATTTATAAGGGTCATTGAAATAATTTGACTGAATTATTTACCTTCGTTTTGAACAGAAATAGAAAACCTATTTCAGATCAATAGAAATGGCCAGAAATATCTGTAAGGAGTCCCAGCAAACCTATCTCTAGCACGGGGATCTCATAAACGGTAATAGGTACAGAATTCGTTACGTGGGGAGAAATTGCGCATTAAGGGGAGCAGTTTCGCGCTGTAAACAGATCTACAAAACTATTACGATTTTTTAATGATTATTTTCAAAAAGGAAACCAAATTTTCCAGAATCGAAAATTTTGAAAATCGAAGTTGAAAATCGCAGTCATATAAAGTCTTAGAGACAACTGACTGTTTCATAAACATATATATCAATATATTCATCCACATAAAGATTATCACTCGAGAATCAGTGGAGCTTTTTACAGGCTTAAATTTAAGAACATGAATTGAACATCAGGAGCCTGAGTCTATAGAGACAAGAGCGAGAATGAAATGTTTCCCAAGTTAGCTACTCATAAAATTGCATTGGCCGATTTTATTGGCCAAATATATCATTCTCATTCTTACATGTTTCTATAGAACGAGGGCCCTGAACTCACATACACGAGCATCCATTAGCATTAACAAAAGAACCTGACAAAGCAATTTCTGCTTCCTAAAAATGAAACATTTCCTTTAAACACCTTTATGTAGACATCTATAAACGCTACCGATTATTATGCAAGTATAAGTAGGTACGTTAAAGGCAACCACTATTTGCATATGAACCATGATTTGGGAATGTTCTGTTTGATAAATTACATCACGAAGTGTTTTAAAAGCGGCACACTCGACTAATCATGTCGAGAGATCCGTTAATGGAGAGGAAATGGAATATTTCGAATATGGATTATTAATATCTGAAAATGCTTATGGGTGTCGTTTACAAAACATGTAACTACCGAAGTCTAATATATTTAAATTTTAACTTCTTCTAAACATTTGAAAAAGAATACAAGGTGCGTGTATGTTCTCGAGACGGGTGTAGAAAAAGGCTAAAAAATAAAAAGTAATTTAATACGTTAATAACAGGCATGTTTTTGGTATAAAATAGGAAAGACTTTGAAGAAAAATTGAAAAAAGAGCAAATCACCTTTGACTGAGCTTTAACTATGTCAAAAAGGCACATTAAATGGGTGACTCTAAGGCATCTAATTTCCCTTTATGATGTCAGACACACTCATAACTTACAGAGGAAATTTCGTTTAAAAGGAGCCCGCAACTTATGCAATTTTTACCGTTTTGAAATTCGTTCCAAGCCGACTTTAAAAAAAGTTTATCCACGGTAAATTTCCATGCAGTTAATAACGTGATGGTAAATCTGCTGTTAAGGGAATATTTAATTTTGAATTTAATCATCTGCGATTTTTATCAAATATTATGCGAAATAATCGTTAATATAGTTCACTAATTTAACGGAATTTTTAATTAAAATAAAAAAGATTCAAGTTTTTAGTTAGTTTCATAATGAGCGAATGAGATAAAGCTTGTTAGGGCTACATTAATTAATTCGGCTAGTACGATAATGTGCGCACATTTGATATGCACATGAAAACTTTAAAAGGCACATGAGGTTGAAACGAGATTAATAATTTAGCACATAATTTCGGAAAGTCTAAATTGAGATACAGAATTGTTGATATCAATTCGAGCTGTTTTTTTTAATATCTTGGACTTCAATAAAAAACAAATGATTTAACTATTCGTATTAAAAGAGGGCTAAAGTCGGCATTGTTCAAAGTATATTTGAAGGTATCAGGATCGATTTTGAGATCAAAAAATGATGAAGAACTTTGTAGGTGTAGAAGAGAAGATTATACACTGACCGGCAGAAAGGACGCACCTTATGGGATTTTTTTAAATTAGAATTTATCAGAAAATTTCGTTCTTTGCAAAAGTGTGTGCAAAACTTCATTGTTGGGCTTATCTTTTAATTCTAATCAACTTTTCATAATACATGTTTCTTCTAAAATTAAAAATAAAGGTACTTTACTTATGAGCAATTTTCATCATTTTCGAATCTCTCCCATATGAAATGGCATATACAAATTTTGTAAACTGCGTTTTGAGGTTGCAGGAATGCGCAAACGTTTACCAGGAATGAAATTTTCCGATAAATTGAAATGGAAAAAATCCCATATGGTGCGTACTTTCGTCCGGTCGCTGTAGAACTAAAAGCATTACATCAATGGATTCAATTTGTGCTTTCAATAATAGTTAGATTTAGATTCGATAAGATGATTTCAATATATTTATGGGGAACTTGATGTTATTGTTAACCGAGTAATACCGGGTTAATTTTTTTTTATAGATAAAACAGTGGCGCAACACCTTTTTGTCATAAATTATTCAGTTTGCACACTATGCAGACGTTGGCGCGCTATTGGTGGGGTTCAAATTTAATTATTAATATTGAATATGCACTAAAATTTATCATTTGTGGTAATTTTATGGCAAATTTATTGTAGTTTTAAAGCTCCTTTATTATTTTAAATGAAAAGTTTCATTAGAGTATGTTAGAGGGTCCTAAAGCCTGAAACATATTTTTACAATAAAAGAGGCGATTTTTCAATGATACTTATATGTACACATGAGACTCTACTACCTTCCAGTTCCTAAGGGCAAAAATATATATATATATTTTTTTTTTAAACTTTATAAAATTAATAGAAATTATCATATAATTACTTGTATAAAATTTCGCACATGTTAAATAAATCATTTTATGGAAAACATCCAAAATTCTCATGAACGCGTGAAACGCTCTCATAGACATGTAACGTCACAAAGCGGGATGTTTTAACCAGGCAGCGCGAATCGCAATAAATTGCAAATTACGGGAGAAATTTAGTTTTTATCTGTTTATGTTGTCTTTTTACTACCTAATTGTGTGATAAATTGATTAGTGCTTGTGCTAAAAATGGAAAAAAGGTTTTCCAAAAAGTAAAAATAAAATGTGGGTACCCTTCAAAGTAGGGTCATTCTATTTAAATTCGTAACATTGCTGGGAGCTATATTACAGTGTTAATGGTATGTTAATGGTAGTTGTATACTGGTAACTCTACCTCTCATCTTCTGTTCAATTTCGAACGTTGAACTTGAGAAACTTCTTCTAATCTGATAAAATAAATATCAGTATTATAGTTCGATATATTGTAATTATCATCTTCTAATTACCACACGCTTGGCGTGAGTAGCCCGTCACAGCGCCGTCTATGACGAAAAACGCAGTGGAGGGGCGGCGCAATTATTCGACGCGCAGCTCTGCGTTTTGCATGTAATGAGTTTTATTCTAAAGCACGATCAGCGGTTTAAAGAAACAGCTCTCTATATGAACCTTAAAAGAGACAATTTGTCGATGATGCATTTTTGAAACCCATCACCTTTTTGTTGTTATAGAAAATTTCATCTCTCTGGGGGTCCACTAATAGCAATATTCCTTTGCTTTTGAAATACCTCTAATGTTGTAAACGAAAAGTTTGACTAAAGTGCACTAGAGAGCTCTAAGCTTGAAAGTATATTTGGAGAATAAAAGTGACTATTTTTAAAGGACACATTTTTGAGACCCAGCTAACTTTTTAGTCCTAAAGATAATTTTAACCTTTTTGAAATAATTTGAAAGAAAATTGCATCTACTTTTAAAATAAATATTTCTGCAAAAGAAACGTTTATTAAAAGTATGCTAAAGGGCTTTAAAACTTTGGTTATATTTAAAGCTGAGAGAAAATATCTGTTATAACGCATCTTTGAGACCCTGTTGCCTACGTCTTCTTGAAGATTGTTAGCTACTTGTTCTTGAAGGTATATGCATCCTTTTTGAGGATCATTTTATAACAAATTTTTTCTGCTTTCTCACAAATTTCATGAGCTTAGTTCTCGTTTGACTATGATGATTTCGCAATTCTATGCAGTGTAGATATTTCTTGGTGGTAATATCTTGAAAACCACTGGGATTAAACAAGTTGGATAAAAACGTTACGCCCCTATTCCGAAACAGATTAATATATTAAATATACGTTCTCTAGAATATTAGCCCTCGATAAAACGGGAACACTCATGAGGGTTTTTCTTTTTTTTTTTTTTAGGTTGTTAGAGGTTTGTTTGCGGAATAATGGATATTCCCAACCTGGTAAATGAGCAACTGCGATTGTTTTTCTTTTTTGTGCGAGATTGGGTCGGAAAAATGCAGTACACATCATATATGGGACGCAGTGAGCTTTGTTTGTTTGATTTCTAAAATAGAGAGGTTTCAGTCATATATGCGATTTTCTATGGTCTGTGTTCCAGGTTTATTTTTTCCACTCATAGGCATATTGTCTATATTTTATTATCCAACCGAAAAATGTTTTCCCTAATGTCGTAATCTCTAATCATATGTAAATGGACAAACTGTCGCCCGCTAAATTTGGTAATTGCTTTCACAGGACATTTTTTTGCCACCTTCCAAGTATGTTGCGACGATATCTTGGGAATCCCTGGAGCAATTGTCTTAAGAGATTTCGAAAATATATCTTCTCTTTGACACCCATAAGCCGACATAAACCGAGTTGTAATACATCTTTTAGTTTCTGAGATATGGGGTCACTATGATTTCTAATTTATGCGATTTTGCAAGCGCTCAACTCAAGATATCACAAATCGGCATTTCTGAGCCTCTATCAACTCCTTTAAGGTTGAGAGCTCAATATAGAACCTGTATCAACCCAGAAATGTTGAGTAGCAGCAGTGCAATTGATGCAGCGCTAATTATTGAACAGTTTATCGCTATTTTGGCTTTTAGGTTCAAGATATAGTAGAACTTAAATTTTGTTGATATGATTGAATCTATAGTATGAAAATAGTTTATGTAATGCAATTTGATAATCATGTTATTGTTAAAACGACTGCCAATGTGTGCTATAGTATACGGGAAAAAACGTGGAAAGTGTAACGCAGTTACTATAGAAAATCGGCAACTAGGGTGGCCAAGAAAAGCCTCGAGTGAGGGTGGAAACATCAGAGGCATGTCCTGGATGAGTTCAATTGATAAGAGGTCATAACGGGAGGTTCTTCGGAAATCTACAGGATTGAAATATTCATGAAGGATGTTATATCTGCATCATTTGTTTTTCCCTAGATTTGAGGAAATCCCAATTTGGCAATCTCGCTTTCGTGACACTACAAGAGTTTAGTGTACTGGACGATCGCGTCAGGTTAGCTCCATTTTCTTAGCTGGCTCGGCAGATTTGAATATGAAATGTGAAATATTTACCGATAGATAATTTACCATAGAATAAGTCTACAGAATGACATTAAAAAACTTCCGTTGAACTATAAATTTGCAGTCAGCGTCCGTCGATTATTCTGTTACACATCGACGGTCACCTACTTTTCTAATTCATATTCGGTGGGTGTGCTCTGTTTGTGGCCAAACATTGACTTATCCATTATAAGGCAGAGGCAGAGTTACTTTAATGTTATATTCTTTCTATTAGCACACGAGCCAGGGTGATTTAAAGGTTTACGGTGTTTATAATGATACAAAGCTAAAAGACTCTAATTGATTTTTCATTTGTAAAAATCATGTACTTAGGTGGAATAATACACCTATATCGAGCCAACCAAGGAAAAATGCCAGGGAGCTCGGTAAACTTTCCATAGAAACTAGGAAGACACGTGCATATAGAGTAGAAACTAACGGTTTGTAAACTTGGCACCATGATGATTTTCTGGTTATTGGGAAGTTTGAACCCTCCAGATGCGACCGATAGTGTACTAATAAATGATGATGAAGTTTAGATTTGAACTCGTGTAAATTAGATACTTAGAACAACAATTTATCTCGGAAAAGATTATAATGCTCTTGAAAGGAAAATTAAAGCGGTAGATTTTCATGTTGAAAGGAAAAATTAAATTCTTCTAAATAAATTAGCCATAAAAGATTCCATTTCGTCGAAACATTATATTTATGGGAAACAATTTCGAGAAAACGAGCGGAGACGGAAACTAATGAATACAGAATTGATAGCTCGAGAGCCTGTCACTTGAATATTACCGAAAAGTGAAGCAGAAAGCGGATCATTCACCAAGATATTGTAAACTACTGTTAAATATTTATAGTTCGGAGAACAGACATTATTTGAGATATTTTCTTGTTAACTTTCGAACCCGTAGAACGAATTTTTTCGCGGCACGTTTTCCCCTTTGTCTTAACGGCTTCCCATTTCCATTACAGTTTTATCGATCTGAGAAGTATCTCCGTTTTTCTTATATTCCCTACGTGCCCGCCACGGCTTTATCGTCGCAATATCTTATTATATAAAAAAGAGAAAAAATAGAACTTTTTGATTTTTTTGTTTCATGCGGGGGAACTAAATCGATTTGGGAAATTAGTAAAAAAAAATGGATTTTTGAACTTCGGGACTTCATCATCGCGAGGCCCGAACGACTGAAATAAACATCGATAAGAGAAGTTTCCAATTTAAAATTTTTGTTAATAACTTTTTGTTGCAAATGCCAATACGTCCATGGTTTTGCTAAACATTTTATGTATTCCTGGGGTGTGGTTATAGTTTATATTTGTGACCCAAAAATGGGATCATAATTTTTCATAGTTCGAGAACAATCCCATTTTTCAGTCAATTTATGTCTGCGATAGTGTTTATGGATGTTGGTCGTGAGGCGGAAATAAAAGCTTGTTTTCCACTGACTCTGAGTACAGAGTCTTACTTCAAAATTTTGAAATATTCTGTGGGGTTAGTGCCTAAAACCAAGTGAATGCCAGGAACCATTTTTGAGGGAAAATTGGCTTTAATTTTTGCAGATTTCATGTGCAGTCTCTGGTTTTCACATTTTGACGCAATTAGTAGCAGCACAGCTACGTTCTATTCTTTCCAATCTACCATTTGCAGTATTCACAGTCGCAGCAGTAAATGCGGTTAACGAATCTATAGCGGAGTTGCTACACTTTCATGATATCCTTTAGAAGTTGGTTCATGACGATTTTAATAAGAAAGCTCTCGTCCGGGAATTAATTAATTACTGTTCTCACACGAACCTCATTACACTTTCCGTTAAGTACCCTTTTGAAAAATCTTACTTGATCAATGCATTTTTAATTTTTCGCTTGAATTGAGTCACCATTTACGGACTTCCTGAGTACTTGAAAATTACCTCTAAAAAAATTTTTAAGTCTTCAATTTAAAGAATATTGCGTTGAACTAAAGTTATTATTCATATTTAAGTACAATGAATCTTGATCGAAAACAAATATCCTGGGAAGGTAAAACATCTGCCTTGTTTCACATTCGTATATTTAGAACCAAATTTCGTGACAATCCATCGTTGACTGATTTTTATGGCCGGCCTAAGCGGTGCTAATAAGTCAATAACATTGTTCCAAGGTAATCGCTACTTTATTATTATGTTTATTAGGTACGTCCTGGTGTATGTAGTAAAATTAATTAATTAATAACACTCCCTTTTGGGTCATTACTGACCGATACAAGATTGCGGTTCCTTATATCAAACAGCGTGTCCCAGGGGGAAATGAAAATCTTTTCTATCGTTTGTTAAAAAAAAACGTTAAAACACGTCGACTTTGATAGGGACGGGGATATTATTTGGTGAAAAAATTGTTTTCGAAATATTATCCATCTACCCCTGGATAACACCTCTTTTTAAATTTTTAAATTGGAACAGGGGTTGTGTTATACTTCGTTTGAAAGGTAATTTTGTTCTCTACATGGTCCAGCTTTTATTTTTTTATTTTTGTATGTCGGTCTCGTCGAAATTAAACAAAAGCCAAATAACTTGATTTTACTAATTTTACTGATATTTTACTTATTTTATCCTAAGAAATATTGAAAGTGACCTCTATTGACTTCCATGCACATGTACAGGTGATCTTCAAAACGCACGTTATCTAACATTTCTGATATTATTCATCTGCACTCTTCGACGATTCGGATACATAACTCCTCGAGGGAATTAGATTGTGTGTCATAGATTTTGATCTTCAAATGTCCTCATAAAAAAAATCCAGGGGACTAAAGTCAGGATATTTTGCGGGCCACTCCACTGGATCTCTTCTACAACAATGTTATCACCCAAAATCCCTGCCGAAACGTTTAATTTTTTAAGTTGTTAATTATGGGTATCTCGGAACAAATGAAGATTGACATCATTCCACTAACGACAGTTATATCTGTTAACTTCCCCATTTTAACAGAACGAACTTCTATAGGACAATGTTGTATTATAAAACAAATGTCTGTTTAAAGGTAACATGTTGTTAAAAGATTTGCAGAATTCTAATGGAAGGTCGAAATCACCCTCATTGAATTCCTATATTGTTTTTATGACGTAAGAATGGAATTTTACTTCTTTTAAAATTCTCTGGACAGTACTTTTTTAAACTCTAGATCCCCCAATAATCTTTCGTACAGACGTTCTGTTTTCCATTTAAACGGGCACCAGAAACGCGATTTAGACTTAATCATCTCTCATTGGGCGGTCAACTTAGTGTTTTTTATTTTGGACGGAACAAGTCTCACTTGATTTCATTAGCAACTTAGGTACATAAGAGGGCATACCATTTTGTCAGGATGATTAAATTGAAGACACGAGCTGCGGCTCTTGCAAAACAATTGTTTTTGTTTGTTATTCACGATCTCGATTTTTTCTTGTAAAATGTAAACCACTTTAATCAGATAAAAAAATTGAACGAACTGCAAAGTGATGTCTTTTCACGAAGTACTAAAACCACCGAGTGCAGTGAAAAATATCAATAAATTGTTCCTCCTAAAAAATTAGGGTTTATCAATTTTAAATGGAACGTTGGAAATGTCATTGTTATTGATACGTTTGGGACGTCGAGACATTTTGAGGCTAACTATACACTTTCAGCATTTATTACGATAACATTCATGCTTAAAATCAAGTTATTTGGTTTTTGTTCAATTTCCTGAAGATTGGCGTACAAAAATAAAAAATAAATGCTTGACCATCTGAAGGGTAAAATTACCTTTGAAACGAAGCATACTACAACCCCTCTTCTAATATGAAAATTTAAAGAGGGTGATTTCCAGAGATAGAAGGATGGCATTTCGAAAACAAATTTGTCACCAAATGACGTCCCCTTCCCTATCAAAGTTAACATGTTTTAGTGTTTTTCTTTTAACAAACAACAGAGAAGATATTCCGGGTTTTCCTTAGGACTTCCTGTACACTACTTGGACTTGCAGCACGGAATCGGTAATTTCTAAAATTTTGGCCAGTCCCAACTACATAATAACAATATGATTTTCGTCTTTTAATTCAGGTCACACCTTCTTTCATGTAATTTTAATGTGCGGTTCAGTTTGAATTTACCAATGAAACTAGTTTACGTACACTTCCAATTTGCTGTGAATTGAGGCGCATACAACAACTTTCGAGAGTTTAAATTCCTCGTGCAAATAATGCTCATTCACACGCGACAAATAATTAAAATTCCCCTCCTCGTTCTCCACTCGTCCTTACAATTTCTCACAAAAGAATTTTTTTTTCAGGATCAAACACAAAACCGACCGTAGCGATCCTCAACTGCATAACCGCGCGTCAGCTGTGCTTTAATGACAGTTCATGCTCCGCTATACTTGAAATTATCCCTCGAGTTTGCGGACCGGAAGTGGGTAAGTAATAACGAGTTTTTGTGCAGCTAAATACTTTAGGTATATCCTCGTGATGAAACCAGGGACAGTGTTGATTTCCTCTCTAATATAAACCGTTTTGGGCCATTTAAATGTGCAAAAATGCGCAACTTTCACAACTTAAAAATCTTGGTAGATTTAGATGTGATTGTCAATTGAATAGTGTGTAACCGCATCGTGTGTAACCGCATCGTGCATAACCGCATGGTGCGTAAGCAAATCGCGCGTAAGCTCATCGGGCGTATCCACATTCCTCTCGAGTGGCTAACTTGTCCTGCGGTCTGCATAGCCACTCAAGATTTTCTTATGCAAAGTAATCAGATAGTTAAGGTACAAGTGTTTAGTTCTCTTAAAGGTGAGGCACAGGGAAGTGACAATAAGCCACAGCCAGAATAAGTTTAATCACAAAAAATAACAATAAAATTTTCCTAGTGGCACAGGTTGAAAACGTTGAAAAAACACGAGTAAACTTAAAAATAATGAATGAAACCCGTTTAACTGCGTGCGAAAATCACTTTTCGCACTCCTTTAAGTTTATTAGGAATTCGCTCCCTTGTGTGAAAAATTCGAATTTCGAAATGCATAATAGAGGTGCTATTAAGTGCTTGAACCAATCCAAATGTAACATATTTTAAACTTTAGAAAATAGCGGATCCATTCCAGATCAATAAGACTAAACGAAGTGGGTCGCTATTTAAATATCGTCTATCTTCCACATTTAGTTTTCGTTTATATGACGTGCATAAATATTGAAGTAGAAAGCGTACTTCAAATACCTTAGAAAGTGGATATCTATTTTCCTTGTTCCTTTGTCGTTCCTCTAGGGAACTTTATTATGATCCATTTTACATAATACTCCGTTTGCGCCCTTTGTTAGAGGGGATCGAATACAACAATAAGAACCATTAGTAAATTTGTACGAATGAGCCGGCGTTATCTGGGCGAGCCTTATTTTTTGTATTTATTTGCTCTAAATTCTATCCGATGCTTGTTTACGTTTATTCTGTGATGTTCTTTGATCTTTTTGAAGCAGGTAATTGGCATTCGAAATGAGGAAATATTCGTCCTTTGGATGGGGCTTGTCAGATTTTCATAATGGGTTGTTTGGACGATTTTATTTCAACTTTTGTTTTGCAAGAAGTACGAGATGTATTTTCGACAAATAATTTTCATATTAATAAATTCATAATTGAAGACATGTCCGTATTTCTTATGCTGTTGCCGTCTTCTTAGTTCCTATTATTAGAATTTCTCAATATGGAGATTGCCGTTATGGTATTCGCATTTAAATTAAACCACGTGCAAAAGTACAAGTAGATGCAATTCTTATATCCCTGCAATCTCATATCTTTCTACAAAAATGAAAAGATCTATTTTTCCTGATTTTAAAGTTTGAATTATTTATATGTTTTTTCAAGTTGGTTCTCAGGAATGTAAACTCAAGTATTGAGTAATAGTAAAAGAGATTAAATTTTAAAAAATTTCAAAATCACGTTTGAAAAAAAATATATAAGTCACACTTTCAGTTACACTCTTTGAGTGCGGCATCAAACAGTATTGACCATTCCAAATGCATTATCTCTACAAAATACTACAAATATATTTACCAGAAATGTATCCTGTTTCTCTAAAGTTCGATATTAGGCCCTAAAGGATGCATCATGGATTGTACTATTCCTGTGAGAATGCTTAAAAGAGCCTTCCCTTCATCTTATGTTCAGGGCGAAGAAGAATTGAAGGAGGATTGTTCATTTTTTTTATTTTTGGTTAGGGAATAACACCTTACAGACAAATAATCCTCTTCCCCCCTTCCTACTTGTATTTCAGCTTTTCTGTGAAAATAAGCCTGTAGTTAAAGTTAACAGAATATTAATAATTAAGTCTTTAGGACGAAAAAAGGAAGATGAAAAGTTCTTTTAGGCCCTTTGAAGTGCTTTTTATTATTTCATCAAATGCGATTCCCTTATATGTACCTTGTGTGTAATGAACGACCAATCAAATTTGAATACTTGACCGATTCCAAATGTTTAAGTTAGTAAAATTTTTATGAAACATATTATACAGAGTGCCCGGAGATTAGGTGACTTCTGATGTCTTCAATTAAAAATAGTACTAGTTTGCTATGCAAACTGAATTCCAAAAATACCTTGTTACAGAGATATAGGACGTTAAACCTACAAATTTTAAAACTTTTATATCAGAGCCCCAGTTTTTGAAGTATGAAGTTTACGTATCTACGTTATAAGTATGTACACTCTCACAATCTTTATGACTAAGATTCACAAATTGTTCTCAAAATCTTCAGGATAGTTCTCTTTCGAGGTCAAGATCCCTTTTAACGCCCCAAACTTTTTTGTCGCATTCTATTGACCATCCAACTTGAATTTCTTATTTGAAAGGCCACAATGGACCTGAAAGTCCTTACTAGACCAGGAGTCAGAAAATACACTTAGGATCTATAATGACCAGGGCCATTATTTACTCGTTATCGTTCTTGTAGCTCTAACAAATAACACAAAAAAAAAAACAACACAAAACGTTCAATTTGCATATTAAATAACTTTTTTCCTGACCTGATGAATCGCTTTTCGTAACATATTTCGAGATATTTGAAAATTCAATATAGTCAATCTAAAGGATCAATAGTCATAATGATTCCTAACGCGGGAAAGTCTATGGAATTCAAATTGTACATATGTTACCCAAGGGCAGGATGTAATCTTAAAAAAATAATAAGCACAAGGCAAATAGCTGTGAATTTCTTACGTTAGCAGCAAACATGCCCTGAAAAATTAATGCTTTTTCAGATTCTCATACGAGAATGTGGAGCAGTCAAGCAGAAATTGGCTCAAATTGGAAGGGTTCGCGAGAGAAAGACAAAAACGTCAAAGGAGCTTAAGATGCATAATTTACACATTTAAATTCTCATTTCTGACAAAACAAAATACACACACGGTTCACATCTTCACTGAACTACTATTTGTCGCAGGCCGAAATTTTGCCCGATTCAAAGGTGACAAATTAAATTATTACTTAATGGGCTAAAAGTTACGAAAAATGTAATAAAACAAACTAAGTAAAAGGGACAATTTCAAGCTGGAGCCGGAATAACACCGACCAGAATGGCTCCATAAATTATTCAAGTTACCTTATTGATCCATGGCAACTCCTTCTCTCCCCCATGTGAATTTTAGCTGCTAACCATTTTACGTTTCCAAAAATACCTTCGTCTGAATGTTGTAACTTTAATTTGGGATCATCAGTGGGGTCCCAGATTAGCTTTGATTCAGGGGGAAGTTGATATGCCATTGTTTACGCGTTCTTCGGTGGTGAATCTCCTGTTTGTTACCGTTAGAATGAGTTGCCTAAATGGCCAGATTATTGTCCTTATGTTGCCTCGGGGATGCATTGTAATTAGATAAATAAACCGGATGATTACACAGTAACCGTATTACTTTTACGTGAAATGGATGCTAAAAGAGAGAGGAATAATTGTTACGCAAAATTTAAGTTCATTAGTTTATAAACTGATATGGGTGATGAGTTTTACGAGAGTTCTGTAATGAGTTCTGCCTGTTCAATCTGTTCACGGACTTGGCTCGAATTATTCATACGTTTATTCAGTTTATATTAAGCAAATATTCTTGGTGTCCCTGTGCCTAGCTGTGTTGGAAGCTTTAATATCCAGGGTAATCTGAGCCGTTCAACCAATTCTACTGTATGGGTAGTAATATCTTCTTGGAATTATTACAATATTGAAAACAACCCGCCACTCATCACTGACTTTATTAAGTATTAAAGGGATATTTGCGGATTTGTTCATCGCCCTTTATTACTTTCATTTTTCATTATGCCACATTTGCTTCAAAATTTATTTTTGAGAAAATATCGTTCGGAAACATGCAGCTTTTGATCCTTTTAAAGCACATCATTGCTTTTTTATTGGAAATTGAGTAGTTTTCTTTATATTTTCTGACAATATTGTTTGGCACGAATTCCTAATTTTGAAGTAAGAAACATTTCAACGAGAAAGCATTAGAAAAATTATTGCAACAATACCAGAATACTTGAAATTATAAAAAAGTAAACAACTCAGGAAAAGAGGTCCTTAAATTCCCCAAACTCAGATGAAACCTTCAAGATGCCTAGAACTTGACTACAGAACGAGTCTCAGAAGTTCAACAAAACAATTTTGATGATTCGTGAGTTTAGTTGAAAATCAAATCGAGGTGTCGGGTTGTCGATTATCTTCTTCGAAATATCGACTCTTGATGCTTGATATGTCGGGGGCAGTCGTATCTGTGATCGAAATCAAAATTACTTAACCGTAGGTTACGTTATCTCTTACCCTTCAATTTAAATTTATTCCAACTCTTTTTATTCTCGAATAATTCCGATATTTGGAGAAAGAATCACGAGAGCTAGAAATCTGAAATAATCTCCATTGCTGAGAAAAAAGAAAGTTAGCTTAAGGGCTCAAAAGAAACCGTGTTTACTCTCATCGGGGAAACCTGGGTGCAAGATTAATTATATTCTTAAACCATACGTGATGTCCCACAAAGTAAGGGAACTTGAGAGTTATAGCGTCTAATAAAATTACGTTTTGGGACACCCTGTAGGCTTTTTTTTCTTTTCTTTTAAGTACCTCCATTTTTTTATTTATTAATTGGAGTCACGATGACTGCTCTCATATCTCATCGTAGGCATTCATATTATTTTCTTTTTTGAAGGTATTCGGAAAAATAATTACAATTTTCAGACCCATTTTGGTTGAACGTTGATTCTTAAGAGGAATTTCAATTGAAGAAATTATATTTACAGGCCTAAGACCTTACTACAGGGTCGTGCCCCTGTAGTGGGATGTATGGGGAATTGGGCAGGATAATTTATATGGGTTCAGCTAAACTTCAGTATATAAGTGTAAATACCAAGCTACGAATGCCTTGACGGTGCGGGCTGAAGAACACATAAAAATGCCAATCACCCATGAAGGAAGAAACATAATAAAAGTTAAAGTAATGCGACACTTTAGATTTCTGGGTGTTCTGGACATCGTTAAAGGATTCCGTGTTGGGGTTTCGAAAGTAACGCCACTGAAAGTAATCAAAAATTCATGGAAGGAAAAGGGATATCACTCAATTGATATTGAGATCATGTGTGACCATAGGAAAAAGTATTTTCCATTAGTTTTTTCAGTCTCTTTTCTTGAGTATACAATATACCTTCACTATATTTCTTTTTTATAATTGTGTTTGCACTACAGCCTTAAAAAAAATGATTTGATTGATGTATATTGCGAAGAACTAATCTAATTACACCAAAAGTAACCCATCTCTGAATTGTTGGTTTAAATTGACTGCGCAGCGAATGTGTCTTCAGTCAAAAAAATACATCGTGAGCAAGAAAAGAAATTTTTGATCATGGCTTAGTCCTAAAATGAAAAATCTAGATTAATGTTAATTATTAGATAATTAGAATATTTTATAAACTAGAATAACTAGAATATCATATAAAGCTCCGGAAACTTTAAAAAACCTAAATGTAAAATTTTCAGAAGATGAGAATCTAGCTGAGTTTACAAATCAATGCTGACGTTACGCGTAAAAACGCTTTGTAGTCAAATTTGGACCAAAAATTTCAGAATCATAATTCTTGCATTTACGGCAACTTATTAATTAGTTCAATCATGGACTATCATATTCAGCCTAAGAAATTGATTCCTCTTATCCCCTCCCTTACCGAGCCCCCCTACTTATATATACTCTTACCAAACCAAATCACCCGAAAGGATCAATTTGCCTATCAAAAGATAAAAAAAGGATTTTACGAAAATTGGAAGATTACGTGGCGATTCTCTCTACAAATCTAATGGTTCCTTATATCGAAATCTAAACATAAATCAACCTGATTTTCGGGTGTATATAGGGCTTTATCAGGGGTTGCAGGACATTCGGTTAGCTCAACCGGCCTGATTAGAAAACTCTAGAAAAGGAAAATGTTGGTAATGCGCAATGCTGTGAGGTTCTATAGAAATATGCCTAATTGAGTATCTCAAGAAGCATAAATTAGTACGTTCAAAGCCTAAGAAATAAGCTGTCGAATATAGAGCGCTAAAGCCTTCTTTCCGGAAACAAGTTTTCAACTCATTTATTACACTTTTGCTGCATAAAAAGGCTACATGTAAGCACTTTTCTTTACATTCAAACCCGAAGATTTTTAAATTAGCAGTTTCTTAGCCTCAATGCTTTCGGTCATGCCCCCTCAGTATATCGATTGGTAGAGAATAAAGAGAAGGTTTTTGCCTGACAATGGTGTAAAAATGTAAATTTGAGAGTTGTTCAATGCAAACCGGTATTATTAGGTGTAAATCTCTCTAAAATTTCAACCGGAGTCTAGCTTTAGGACCTAGACGACCGGGGTTTCCCTCTCGGGTTCGAGTGTCGGAGTTTTCCCTTCGGACCTGAACGCCGGGGTGTCCTTTTCAAACCTGGACGACTAGTGTCCACGGTCGAATCGGGCGAGTCGGGGTTTCCCTTCGACCTAGATGGCCACTGTCTTTGGATCGGAGTTGGATGGCCGGGGTTTCCCCGTTGACAGTTGCTAATGAATGCACTTTGTAGAATTGCAGCAATCATTCGTATTACTGGCTCGATCTTTTAACTGAGTTGCGAAATTAAGGTAGCTGCTTTCATTACGTAACTAGTTACAAAAGGTTACTCAGCTGTTTCGACTACGAAAACTGCAACTTTGTTTTTTGTTTTTGTGAAGAAACATATTTAGATACTCAAAGAGCGCATGCTTTGCCGATTTCTTACAAGTGAACGAATTTAATTTTGAAATGGAATTTTTTTTTACCTCGTGTACCATGTGGACAATCGAACGTGAATCGTCCATAAAAGGGACCGAGAGGGAACTTCAGAAAATTTGCTTGGTACTGAAGAAATTCGAAAGTTACCAATTTGAACCGTTCGAAAACTTACATCATATCATAGAACTGTTGCAAAATTGGTGTGTGCTTCACTATTGGACACTTAACGAATCAGAAGCTAATGCCACTTTCGAAGTCTTTGATTAAGCTGCCGGATATAAGACCCCAAAGTCCTACTCTGCTAACTTTTCCCCTCATTTATTAGAATTTTTCCAACAAAAAGCCTACACGTGAGCATTTCGCTTACCATTCAAAACCGAACTCGGTGTCAAAACCAAACAGTTTTTCTTAAGCTTAAACGTGACCAACGAAAGTATAATTTGCATGTAATAAAAGAAAATGGGTCTTGAAGAATAAAAGCTGCCGGCCAGTGTCACACACAAAACATTCTTGTGAGCCTAATGAACAAGCCTCCAAAAAATCTTGAACATTTCCATATTGTCTTTCGTTTATGCGGAGAAATGAATACAAAAACCACATAACCGGACTTCGGCTTACTAGGAATGTCATTTGGATTATAAAACTTTCCCTCCGTCCCTGGATTTTAGTAAGCAGATTTAATCGATAGCCTCAACATATAAGGGCAAGTTATGTGCACGACGTAAAAGAATTATTGATTAAAGCTATGTAGTGTGCAAGTTCATTTTTATATTTTCCAGGCAGAGCCTGCCTAATTGACTTCATGTTGATGTAAGAGACTTGAGGTCTCAGTAAATTTTACATTACGGTTACGTAATACATTCGGGACGGTTTCCAGTGTAGACTATAGGCGAAAATGGTCTATAAGAATGGGTTTGGCAAGACAATCTTGATAACGTTCTAGGATAGGATCGCATTGCACTATAGGGATGTCAATAAATTGCCCTCTCGGCTCACTGGGCGAGGTGGTTAGGTAGAAGTAAGTGGATAGCTCATTAAGATATTCGAGACTTTGTGTTCAAGTTTGGAACTTAGTGGGGCATCTTATTTTAATGTTTTGCAGCTTTGTTTTTGTTTTGCAGTGAGACCGAATTAGAAGAGATACACTGAGCGGAGGTGAGCAGGGCATTTAGATAATTTATGTAACATATAATTGAACAAAACTTTTTAATCTAGGTAATAGCATTCGTGCTCTTGTTAATTCTTTTTCCAAGCTGCTTGGAATTCTGTACCTACGGATGCAAGCCAGACATTGCAAACTGGCCATAAATAATCTCCTCCGAATCATGTAAGTAATTAAGATAAAACATCTGGGAGCAAGCATCACACAACAGAGGCAGAAAAGCGGAGGTGTGCAGCCCCGCTTTCGCAATAAAGCAATATGGAAAAATAATAGAAAATGAAAAGGAATCAAATTCAGGATAAATCCCAAATCTGGGAAATTCCCCATGAAAGAGTGTTAGTTCGGGTTAGTTAGGGTCCCAATACAGTGTAGGAAAAGATCGCAGGAAGTGCACAAAAGGAATAAAGCGTCCGAGTAGAAATCGAAAGAGGGTGGCTATCCGGAGGTATGCGTTGATACTAATTGGCTTAATCGAGTATATGTGCGCACAAAGTATATCATGCTGCATCGCCGAAGACAGACGCACATGCGGATGAATCCTGGAAAAAATGGAAATAAATAAGCACCAGCTTAGTCGATTGAGGGAAAACCTAAAGTTTCTCCAATTTTAGTGTTGAGTGCAGGATTCGCACGGCAGCTTCGCCACGGATACCTGCTGTGATTTACCCAGCCAGGAATGTCAAAACGTGAAAAACGTTAGTGCAGATGAACATAAAAGCAAAACAATATACATTCAGGGAAATTTTCTTATTTTTACCATAATTTACTATACTATATTCGCAGATCCAAATGGCAGTCTACGGGAAACGCCCTGTAGATTCTCGCAGTCGGTTGGCTCATTTAACCATGCAGTCCCGAATCACGCAGCTAAATTCAAATGTCGAGCCAAATATCTCATAAACTCCGTGAGCTGCGAAGATTTTTTTTTTAACTTGGACACTCTATATCTGGGGAACGAAGCGTCGCCCAATTGTTGGCTTCAGTTTCGCTTCGGTCTACAATCTCTGGGCTCAACACAAAAAGACCCACTTTTACTCCTAGTAACATACTTTACTATTAATCCTTATCCGCCCTACAAATCGTTAGTTCGACGGTGGGTTAATGCGAATCGGTATACTTTACAAACACAATAGTATTCTTCTGGAACACTTCACAAAGTGTTCCGGATAGTAGGGTGTGAAGTTTACACTTCACATAAGTGACTTAAAACATGTGATAAAGTGAATAAGAGTTATGTACCCACCGTAACCGCTATTCAATTATTCGCTAAATAAAATCTCCAGAAGTCATCGAAACCTGAAGCATAAAATTCTATGTAAATTTATTTCAAAGCAGACGTTGAAGGAATACTAAAGCTGTATTTATATTTCTCTTAAAGTCGATTCAACGGAGAGTGGAACGATAAAGTTCATTATCTGTGAGGGAATTTGGATTTTCTAAACTTTAGCGACTTTTATTCCGAAGGATTTTAAGTTTGTTTCCTATTTTATTTTAAAGCTCCAAGATTTGCGGAGATCATTACTAATGGAAGATAACATTGCAGTGCGGGCTCATTATAGCGGTATTTTTAAGAACAAAGAAATTATGGTTAGAGGATTTCTAGTTCTCTTTCATCAAAGGGAGGGTTCATCTAGGAGCTGATATAAAGTTGGTCTATTCTCCGGGTTTTCCCAGAAGGAAATCAACACGAAATTGAATCCCTGTTAAGTCGCAAATAAAACTAGAACGGGAGGGCAATGTTAATTAGCAACGTTATCTGTTTCAGTTGCTTGTTCTACAGTAACGGTGACGAAATGCCAAGCGGCCCTACGCACCCTTCAAGCGTTTCCCTTTTTCAAGCCGACGTGTCTTTGTCGGGAGCCCCATGTGGATCCCGAGTGTAACTCCTTCAGGGATTTCCTATTCGATCACCCCTGTGTGTTTGTCAAGGAAAAAGGTACGTAGACATTGTTGTCAATCTGAGAGAGAACACTTTATGTCCGTCTAATAAAAGAAATGCTCTTTTCGGAGTAAATCGACTGGATGCTATACGAAGGACTTACTTTTGGTGATTCTCACGAAATTGGAATCTACCTTTGGATTTTTCAGGTTTTTTTATACAAGGTGTTTCCTAAATGTCAGGTAGAAGTTTAGGGGGCGATTCTCTGAGTAATTTTAAGAATTTTTTGTCCGTCGATGATTTTTGGAAAAATGCTTTGTTTCTTAAATACAAGGTGGTAAATGTTTTTCATGAAATTTATTAAAAGATACGATAATTGTTCAAAATGACTGTCGCCAGCTTGGATGCATGATTCGAATCTTCTCCTTATTGACAGCCGAACTCTTTCAAAAATACTGTTTTCTATTGAATTGCATCTATTAATTATGCAATTTCTCAAATTTTCGAGGTTTCCCACTGGACTAGTGTAAACTAATGGTTTTAAATAACCCCATAGGAAATAGTCCAGAGGGTTCAAGTCTGGGGATCTAGGGTCTAGTCTAGGGATATGTAAGGTGTTGTTTTCAAGATACACTTTATCTTGCTACGCTCAGTTTAACCATTTTAATAAAAAAGACAAAATTTAATTAATAAAAATTTATGGCTTTATATCTAGGGAAGAAAGCATTTTTCCTAAAATCGTCAAAGGAAAAAAAAATCTTAAAATTACTCAGAAAATAACCCCCTAAATTTTTTATTAACATTTAGGAAACACCCTGTATATTTAATTTTTACAAAGTTTATTAAGTGGAATATTTTATGACAGTATGGGACACAATTTAGTGTGAATTGGAAGTAAACAGGCCGCCAAGATATCTTGATCTAAAACCACTTGATTTTTCGGTGTTATTTCAAAAGTGTTGTATTTAAAGTCCTAAATTAATCTATCAACAGTATAATGCTAACATTTATGACTTTTCGCTACAAAGAAAATCCAATTAAGTAGAAAAAATATTAAGGATGTGGATTTTTGATATATAAAAGTGGTAGCCCAAAAAGCACGTTTCCCAGAATTTTATTAAATAAAGCTGAAATATTATTATATCTGGACATTGATTTCGAATAAAGGCGAAGAACTTCTGGAATTAACTTTAACGATATCTCGGTCTCTGAACCGGCGGCGGAAAATCAGATTACAAGTATTGCTTTTTTACCTTGGGACACATTAAGCCATAAAGAGGCCAATCTTCTTCTACGAACCTTTGCGAGTTTTATCAAATCTTAGCAGTTGTAAATACCTTATATATATTTCTACCTTCGGAAACGAGTTCTCGATATTTCCTCTTAAATCAGGGGGAGAATTTATATTTCCCGGTATTTACTCGTCTATATTTAAAGGATTTTTTAAAATATTGAAAGCGCTTAGTTGCACGTGTCGCTGCCAAAAAATTTCTAACTGAATATTGATCCTTCGATTGCGTCATCGTACATTTTCAAGTTTATATCTACCCTCGAGAATTAGTCTCTTCCCCATTTGCACACAAAAATACATTTTACATATTTATCCAGACAGGAAATATTCTTTTCTCCTCCCATAAAAGGTGGCCTAAATATTTTACGATTCTCTTTTTTTATGCGATAGGATTTTTCAAGGGTGTTTCATGGAACATTTTTCTATATTTAAACTATGAGCATTGATTCTAGTTCTTCCTTCTATGACACAAACTCTACAGATACAAAACTCGTGGCAATAAGGACACAAAATTTACTAAACCTGCTAAACACACAATTTGGCTTTGTTTCAGAAAAAGATCCTTATCCAGTTGACGCTTTGCCAACTTGTACCCACGCCCATTATGTATGTCAACAAGAGCCGAAGTGCATTAGACTATACGAGGATTTTAAGACACACTGCAAAGTTCGGGACAATAAATGCAGGACAGAGGATAGGTAAGTCCAATGTCCAAATCATTAGCAATTCCCTTTTATCTTTTGTCCATTTTGTTTGGGATTAGCTCAAACACCACTGTTTATTGTTTTATGGTAGGATTATTATGTTTTTACGATCATTTATAATTAAATGTATTAAAGATGGAAAGAGATAAATATTAAAGATTTATGAAAAGGCCAATGCACACGTAGCACCACTTATTTGATAAACCTAGATATGTTTGCTCTGATAGAGCCTTGAGTTGATTAAAGCCCGACCTCACAGATATTCTTTCTTTTATTTTTTGAGAACACACATCAGTGAGAGATAGTTCAGGATAGTCAGACTTTTCTGAGGAAGAGCAAAATAGGATTTTTTAAATAAACTTACATGTTAAGAAAAACTTTAATTCTAAAAACGTTACCACATTGTTCTACAGAGTGGTCTCTATTTGGGCTACATGTCGAGCAAGACAAATTATGAGGAAACTCCTCACAAAAACCCTAAATCAAAGTCTTCCAAAAGTGTCTGCATAACGGGACCATTAATGATTGACCACAAAAATTGCGAAATTTTGCAAACGTCGACACTCAATTTTTAGTCTCTCCAGTGGACACGCCTGAATTTGAACTAAAAAACCTTTTTACTACCTGGAAAAAACGAGTAGTAAATAGCAAAAAAAAGGTTTCCTCTTCCATCATATCCATCGAAGAAAAAGCGCTTGATTATTTGCTTACTAATACCTTTTATTGCGAAGATTCGTATAATTTTCTCCCACTACTTCGAACTTATTCGAATAAATTATTACATAGTTAACTTCCTCGAGGTTTTTCACTACACCTTCATAGTCATAAACGAAGCTCATGGTAAGTCCTTGTTTGGGCTGTTGAGTATCAGGCATGGAAATAAATATTTATTGAATTACTATTGGTGTATCTCTTGTTTAGCATATTCAATACTCACGGTTATTCTGAATTCCATTCTAGTTCCCTTGTTTTTTCAATTTTATTTAACCACGTTTGTTTGCATTCAATCAGTTGATCGTCCTTTGGTTGCTTTTTCTCCTTCTAATGCCGCTCTATGCTGATACTTCCTCATATTCAAGTGTGATGCCTTACCATTTTATTTAATTTTTATATTAAATTTGTCTTCTTGTATTGTGCCCGTTCCTCTTACAATTAATCATTTTACGTCATTCTAACTCCAACGGTTCCACGTTGCTCTTTTTCTCTATTTTGTTCTACTTCGTCGATTCGCTCAGTGTTCTTCTCTCCATTTTTCGGTGTTGTGACGAAAATATTTCGTTTGGGTTAGATCATGTTAAATGGATCGAGTTAGCGCACTGGTCGTTTCGTTGTTGATTTTTATTGGTTCGTGAACTTTTTCCCGAGCGGAAATAGCCATTCTTCATTATTACTTTTTTTACCTAACTCTCAGAGTTTTATTTTTTGCCTTGATAACTATGAACTGGAAAAGAGCTCCAACTCACACCTTTGGGAGGTTTCTAATTAATCTGTCAGAGTCAGTGGCGCTTAACCCACCCCATTGTCCAGGCCTATTGAACGGACATTACTTTTAATTTGCCAGGCCACTAAATTGTCTTTCCAGAGAACAATTTATTTGGATTTGTCTTTGTTGTTTTTTTTTACTATGTAAATTAGTTTAATATCTTTTAATTTCCACGAAGTGTCTGGCTCGAGATTTCGAATAAGCGGTAAATATCTCAATTTCACCTAAGGCAAAGTTATTGAATTTCGTATTAAAATGTCCGAAGTAATGCTTCTGATGCGGGACGCATTGTCTGAAGTGACTGGACCAATGAAACGATGCGTGCATATTTTGAAAAAAAAAACGAAATTTTGTCTTTTTTTAAATTTTCTCCAACAATATTATACGAGTAGGAAATAATTGTTAACATGTGAGTTTCGTATCTTTTCCGTTTCTGCCGATTGTCCCAGGTGAAATTAAAATAAATTTCCTTTGCGTTTGGCACGCTAATTGTACCAATTAAAATTATTCAATGCAGGTATGCAAAAACTCATTCATCCTTAATTTCCTTTTATAATTTGATATCAGTTCCTTATTACTATTTCTAATTCCATATCAAATTTCTATATCCCTGCTGTAAAACCTGACCCTAACACAAAAAGATATTTAAAAGGAAAAGTTTCAGTGCTCCAGGTCTTAAAACCGGAAACAGGTATAAGTTTTCGAAATTTATAAAGTGTGTTAATTAAAACTTTTAACAGTGGTTTTCCCATTTAAATTTCAAAAGACGATCGGAGTTGGGTCGACCTTTTTTTCAGTTTGAAAAGAAATCAATTTTGATGCCGGAATTGAGAAATGCTAAGAGGTTAAACTCGGTTTCTTGTTTTTTCCCGACGTTTGATTGTAGAAAAACATCTGGATGCGAAAATCAATAATGGGAGCGAGATTCACTGTTGTACTGTCGTAATATTGAACATTTATTATATGGGATCTTAGGACCATTTATTAAATTATGAGCAATTGTGTCTGCATCAGGGCAAAATATAAAATGTTTTTGCTTTAGTTCTTCAATTATGTGCTCTATTTTGTAATTATTTATGCTCAATTTCATTCTCCATCTACCTGCATTAATCGATTACGACCAATGGAATGACCGCAAAGCAAATTTATCTGCAAATTTCCATTTCGCAATTTTATTTCTGTAAATTCGTTGTACCTACCTCTGCGTAAGCATTAAAAATTCTAAGTGTAACGGATTTTAAGTGCTAAACAGTAAAAGTTTTTACTGTCTAGAAACCCAGGCAATCACACAGTCTTTGGTCTTGGTTTGTTGCATTGCATTCTTATCATTTGGTGGCAAGGCATGGACGGACCGTTCTATTAAATTATGTGCCCCTCCCTTACCACACTTTTAACTACCTGCGCAAGCGTTACTAAATATCTTATCTGCAGTGCGGCTGGTGCGCAAGTTGCGATTTTGCACACTTCCTCTCAGAGCTTCCATCACCTGGCTCCTTAGGGATAGTTTTGAATTTCCGATGGCGTAGATTTTTTCGTTTGAAACAGCATCAAGAGCTTCTTCAACTGTCACGACTTCCAAATTAGGCGAACCTTCAATTTCATGGTTCGTGTTCTCGAAATTAGTTTCATCTTCCTGTACTGCATTTATCTTTGCAGTTTCCTGTCGAGAGCGAATCCGAGTACCGTTAAACTGGGGGTTCCGGCGAATTATCCCGTTTAAAGCCTTTTTTATCAGCCGGCTACGAGTTTCTTTTAAAATGTTTAATTTTGCCTACTTAAACGTCCCGGTATCTTTTGCAGCTTCCAAGATGTCAGTATATGTATAACCGATTTGGATCCGCCCTATAATTCGGAAATCCCATTAAAAGAGATTTGGACAAAATGAAAAAAATGGGTAAAACTAGCAATCTGGCTATTTCGGCTAACTATTTCCTTAGTTAATCTAAAGGTTAAAATGAATTCTATCGATGCTGAACTTGCTGAACTCTTGTCTAGGTTAGATAGACTGTTGCCTAGTGCCTTGAATAGACATACAGTTAAAGAGCTAGAAATTGATCAGGTTTTTGGAATAGTGATGCATTTAAGAATCCGCTTTACTCTTAGAATCGGAGGAGATGATGAATAATTCCCTTCTTTCGAGCTCTTATTTAACAAAACGGTATTGTAGGAAACAATGGCAATTCATACTTCAACATCGTTGCCTTAAGTGCGCTTACTTTTCTTTTTATATACAGGAAATGCTAATTTAAATTTAAAATTGAGAAGGAATATTTACGAGTCGAGAAAAAGGGAAACTAATTTCGTATCACTGATAAAAGTTTTCCGTATCGTGGATTTTTTATTGAATTTTTGAAATATCTACACGATATCTAATAAAAGTTTGTTCTGGTTTCTCGCAAGTTCAAGAGATTATCATACGGTTTTTCCAAACTTCCCTTTAGGAAAAACTCTGATATTCACCTGAACATACAATTATAGGCAAACTTTCAACTATTGATCCAACACTGCATCTTAACCTCTGATTTTAGACAGGCAAACTGCTTGAAACTCCAGAAGGGAAACCATGAAACTCCTTAAATATTAAACATCTAATAAGAAATGTAGCAGGCAATCGCTAAAGCTTTTACAACTTTTAATTATAAATTGATCGATTTAGCTTAAGATATGCAGTCATTTTGAAATAACGTAATTTTAGCATCATCATTCAAACGATTCATGTGAAGCATCCCATATCTGTAGCAAATCGCATGAGGGATGTTTTGTATTCTTGAGAAACTTTTGGTTTTTGGGCTTCGTAAATAGTTATCAAAGGAAAAAATATGAGAAAATATGCTGAAAAAAATTAATAAAATAAAAAAAATAATAAAAAATAAAAAAAACCTTCTTGTGCGTGCAGAAGGGACGCGAATAAAAGAAAAATATTTCAAGGCTAACGAGAGATACCTAATATGAGCCTTCAATTTTAGGGATGCCTGTTTCGAATCCTGGGCGGGCCTCCGCAGATCGCCAATGTTCGGCTGCATCTGCCCCAACAACCACATGAAGAAGAGATGCGATCGAGTGTTCAGCATGGTAAACCACAATCCTTGCGTAGGTAAGTCTCCAACAATTAGCTGTTAAGCTTGGAATCTTATCCCTTACTTAGCTGAACATCTCCCCATAGAACACATAGGTTCTAATTACTGTTATAGGATTCTAAACGATGAAATTGCCAATCGAGGTCGAATGAGGGTTGATTTAGTGCTGCTTACTATGCATTAGTTTCTGCTCTAAGTTCTATCTAAGAGATTTGTAAATGGGAATTATTTTTTCTCGGTGTGAAGGGCTGTCTTAAGTCGGCCGGTTATCGAATTGACAACCTATATGTGACGTAATCGAAATGAATTAGGTTAATATTTAATTTCCCCCGGGAGGAACGTTGAAGAGATGTCAGGAGTATTTCTGCTGCCTTAAATAAAAGAAAGAAGGGTCCGGCTTTAAATCCCGTTCTGTTAATAATTGGATAGGTAGGTTCAGGTCAAATATTTACCGTCGAAATTGTTGTACGTAGTACGGCTCGGTCTTTGAAGTCTGATACTTTACAGTTTAATTTGGACCTACGATATTTCACCATCGTAGTTGAATTTGGAATATTATGTTTAAATGTAGCTCGAAGGCATGTTTTTGGAGGAAGAATTAGTAAGTGGAAAGTTGGATGGCCGCGAGCTTGGCGAAAATTACACTGATTAAAAAATCTCGCGTAAAATATACGGGGTGTGCCAGAAACATTGTTTTCATTCCACCGCATGTTTAAGTATTTTTTTGTTCTCTACATTGGGAATAAATCTCGCAGTTTTTGATTTACCGAGTTCAAATTGTTCCAAGGGGTTTTTTAGGTACGATAAATAGTTCATTTGAAACCTCCGTTCCAAGCTATAGTTGATAGGTAGCGTCATCCGTGTCTTACCGAAGCATAAAAGAAATTGACCTATTTTTTTTGTTTCAGTGATGCAAACTTCAGTTTTTGTCGGTTGCGAGTTATGTATTTCTAATAATTCCTCCAGTTAGCCATCAGTCTTCGTAATAATAAATCGCCTTGGGGCGGAAAATTTTCATGCGATAACAGCCAAGTTAATATTCAGTATCACCTGCTGCAAATAATATGAATCTCGTCAGGGTTATAAATTTGACGTTTTCATATTTCTTAAATCTTAGATTTTGTTCCCTGGCAAAGCATAAATGTTGGCTCTGCTGGGTACCTTTTTCTTCAGCCGTCCATCACCGCTTTCTAACATCGAAATTTTCTTTAATTTATTTGTTCCTTATTCTCAGTTATTTGGGACTTTCCGGCAGCATTCCACTTCTGAAAATATTGTCTAAACTTGGGCTTAAGGCTCCCTGGGTGGCACAACAAAGACCCTCTCTCCTTCTTCGCATCCTCGCAACTCTACAGCGTTACGAACTCTAACACTTTTCTTAATGTGCAGGAAAATAAAAATAATGCATCACGGAATCTTTTACAAAAGTGGTGACATCGTCCACCAAGGGTTGAGTTATTTGAATAAGAAAACTACCCAGAGCACTTGCTGGAGAACCTCTAGAGTTTATAATGGGACCTAAAGGTACATTTAATTTATGAATCACTTCGATTCCCGGAAGCTACTTTATGATTTCCTCTGAGGGTATTTTCAATACCAGAAGGAAGTCGTCCTGAACTGAAACTGAAAACCTTTGTCTACCTTCTCCGTGGGATCAGGACATTCGAGGGGGCGAACCACTAGACAAACAAAATATACTTCACCAACAATTGACAGTTTTGCAAGCTCTTAAACATCGAAAAAAGGCTGAAAAAGATGACAAACCAACTTTATGCTGACCCTTTTTTGCTGCCAAATTCAGTCTCTTAAATTCTAAAATTTCGCCCTCCCTTGGTTAATTTGGACATTGAAGGTGACGAGTTCAAGTTTCAACCTCCAACTTCCTTTGATGAAAAGTAGTTGCGACTAAATTATTTCTATTTTAATGGCGTCACCGTGAATTTATATCCGAATTCATAATTTGAGCTTTTAAACCTTAAAACCTATTTCGCAGTGTGGCTGATGTTTGAAATTCGTGAATAAATTGAACGTTCAAAGCTCCAACGTTTATGTGCATATTGATTTTAGTCCAGGTTAGTTCAGTTGCCCTAAAAACTTTCCGTACGGCCGTGTTATTTAAAACTTCTTTTACACGGCTGTTATAAAGAGTCAATGGCAGGAGGTAAATAGAAATGTGTAAATCGTGCATTGACGTTTGATTTATTGCTTTTTTAGTTACATTTGACCTATTTTCGGCCACTTTTTTGTGGTTTTGTTAATGAAACATTCTTTAAAAAGGAGTGAGTAAACTATATCCTCACACAAAGAAAGGGCACAAAACGACAGTAGCAGAATTTATTTATTTTTAAATCTTTTTCGAGCATTTTTATAGTTTATTATTAAGTTGCGAAATAAATATTTCAAGGCCTGAATCGTAAAGACACGTAATATATTGGAGTCATTGAATGGAAAACTGCATAAACTTTCCACCATTCGAAATCTAACGACTGAATGGTTTCGCTTTGAGACGAATAAACAACGTGTTACGTGCAAAATTGCAATTCAGCACTTTTTCGTCTTATATATTTTTTATTGAATTTGATTATTAAAGGCTCTCGTCTCAACTCTACGGAATCGGCAAGAGCAGGAAAGTACATTCGCAATGTTATAAAATCCAGAACTCTGAAATTTTAATGACTTATTTGGTGTGAAGTTAAATGAAATAAAGCAACTTTTTGATTAGGACAGCCTTCACTAGTTTTTAGGTAGCACGTATGAACACGTATCCAATAAAAGGAGAGGAGAGAATTCCAGGTAAAAAAGGGAACAGCACGAGGAGCACATATTAATTCAGGGGCACAGAAGTGATTAATATTTGCCATGATCATCAGCAATGTCGAAACGCTGCTGAAATGTTTCGGTAGACCAAAGAATGGGAGTTCTCAGCGAGATGAAAATTGGGTCCCTGCAGGTTTGGGCATGTCTTGTAGCATTCAAACGTAACAATTGGTAATTCAGGATCCACCACCGCCTTCAGGTCTGTGGTCAGATTCTCCACAAATATAATCTCTGGAAATAGTGTTCTAGTTTAGTGCTCACTTTTCTGCTACCCCATTTAATATTTTCCTGACAAAATGGAATTTATCGGGTTAACGGGGGCCCCCTCTCACATCGATGTGGGCAAGCCCGACAAAATGCAGCCCTTCCTGGCCCGCTCTTACGCTGGGTCGGGCGAACTTTTTTCCTCATAAATCTCTAGCAACCGCTCACGGGCACATCCTGGCCCGAGCCTCATAAAGTGGAACTTACCGGGGAACCCGAGACCTACACGTTGACACAGGAAATCTCGAATTCCCGCGAATGCCCTCCGGCTGCTCACGTTCTCCCTAGAAAATTTCTCGATGAAAGATTTACAGCCTCACCAGCTATATCGCAAGTGGCATCATGTCTGATGAAGCTACATATCCTGTACATTCATATCTTCCAATTTATTCCTTCTAATCTACTGTTATGAGGGAAAACCTCACCATGCAGCCACTTTTTGTGCCTTCCAGTCTTTTGTGGAGTGTTTTTTTTAAATTTTGCACACGATTCAACTAGTGGTAATTTGACGTTACTTTTTTCTTCTTTATTGCGTATTTTGAAATTAGCGTATTTATATTTTTTAATGTATGAAGACCCGATCTTGCAAAGTCGATTTGCTGCGGATGTTTTCGAGTTAACATTTGTAATTTTCATCGAAAATAGTATTACAGCAAAAATGCCTTCTTTCGATTAGACATCACCATTGGAAACCGTCAGCTTTTACCGACTCAGACTGTGCAAACTTCTTCACTAAAATCTCCATGACCCGAGAGGAACCATCTCCTCCAAAACGTGTATGGCAGTCGCAGTTTCAACAAAACACTCCAGATTTTTGGTAGGGACTTTTTGCAATAAATAGACGGCATTATGGAAATAGTCAAGCCATAATCTATGGCTTTTGCTTGAAGTTTGTCACTAGAAGAAAGTTATAGATGGAGATGTAGACAAATGGTGCTTCAATGGTTGTCAAACTAGGACAGCCTTTTTCTGGGAATCAAATTGAAGAAACCTGGGTGTCCGAACACAGTACAGATTTTTTGGGAATTCCAAGGGTTGACAATAAAGCATGTCGAAAGGTTTATCCTAAGCTCGAGATATCACAAAGTGGTACGTAACAGTTGTCGGCAGTACAGTTTAGTGCAGCCAAAATAAAAACCACACCGCCAGAATTTCCCAAGAAGTCGTACATCTGTACAATACTGGCCCCAAGGGGCTAGAATTTAGAGACAACATCTGGTGGTTTCACAAGGTAAAAAACTAGAGGCCGACAAAGGGTCAGTACCCAAACTGCAGAGATCCTCCAATCTCACTAATTGTAGCTTTATGGTCGCTAGAAGGACAGCAGAAGGGGGATTGGGAGCTGACGATTGAGGTCTCCACTCGGTTGACCAACAGTGACTAGGTACTCTCATAGAATTAGATTAAGCACATTTGTAAAATACGTACTCAAAGAAGTGAAACCACAACGAGTTTCAATTCAGTTTCTCTCGGTCTGACCAAAACGAGAGTGGTCCTTTGATCTCACAAACCCAGAACCAGTCGCGAAAGCAGTTTCACTAAATTTGCATCAGTGTCCAGGGAAAAGAAGTGCAAATTCCCCCGCACATTGGGCTTTTTCCTCCGACATTTCTTCGAGTATCTGTTAAGATGCCTCATTGAAAAAATCTCTGTTTCACTTACTAAATCTTTGCCTATCCCCATTTTCAGTCATCGTAGTATCAATTAGTTGCGTTCCTTTTGACTTTCTTCCCAAATGTTGCATGCATTTCTAGTACAATTTTTATTTATTTATTTTCTATTTACACTTAACTTACGGCTACGTGTCACACTGAAAAGGCCAATTGAGCGTCCTGGTTAACATGTCAATTAAGGTCAAACCGAACGGACCGTTATGTTATGAAGGGTGGAGTTCGGACTTAATCAGTTACTGCAGAATTCGTTGGTACGAACAAAAAACTTATAAGATTCAAATCGCTAAGACCAATTTTCTGTAACGAACGACAAATAAATCATAGCAGATTTTTACACAGTCATTTAAAATGTAACTCTCAGTAACTCCACCCTTGTCACGCTCTAAAATTTAAATATTATGTTAAATAAATTCACGCAACCGCGCCCTTGGAGCATGCAAAATAATGCGATATAATATTAATTCTTACTGCGTCTCCAAGTTCGTAAAACAAGCAATTTACAAATTTACAAATTTTCGGTTAAATTATGGTTTTTTTATTTAAAAAATATCACGTGACGCTGCTGACCAATTAATAGCCCCATATAGAGGTAAAACAATTGCTATTAGAGGAATTTGTATTTCGTTCACGTAAAGTTTTAAACTCATTACCGGGATATTTGAAAACTTCCGCCGTAATATCGCGAAGTATCGAAGAAAAAAGTTTAACGAAGTTTTGGCGAAATGAAGGTCAATTACCATTAAGGCCAAAAAGTCCATTTTAGAATAAAATACTGGCTCTGGGACGCTCTGAAGTGCCAAATTCGATGTAATTTACGACTTCGGAGTCGTGAAGTGTCTTTAATATATATTCTGCTTGAGAAAAACGTATGATGTACTAAGAAAATTTTCCCTTTTGACTTGCCTCATGAAAAATTGAGCGCAAAGTGAGCGTTATAGGTCAGGTGAGGAGACACGGTAAATCTAACTGAGCGTGAAAAATTCTAGACAGGAAAATCTTTTATTTTAACTCCTATTCTCGGGTGAATAATACGATTTCTGAAAGTTATATTTTAAATATGCGTGAGGTACATTTGTCTATAATAGTACCTTTCTCCACAAGTGGTGAGCAGATGCTGCAAATCCAGGATTACATGAACAACATTCCAAAACAGCTTCCAGGCCTATACGTCACACGTACATTTAATGTATCAGAAGAGAATCTAAGACAGATTAGCTTTACGGGCCAGCAAGAGACTAAATTTTACTTAGATATTCTATTCTGCCATTCATGAGAACCATATCCAGGAATTCCATCAAAAGATCATTTTGATGGCGACATCTAATATTCCAGAGCTTATTTCACCCTGGATAATCGGCCCAGATGCTTCCCAGAAAGCAGAATTATTTATTGAGGGGTTCGTCATTGAGGTTCAAAATTGCTCTTGGTCTGACTAACATCGATGATCTTTGAATCTTCTTGGTTCTCCTGAAACGGAAGACATATTGACATCCAGGAATTCCTTCGCGAGGTCTTGAACAGGTAAATTATCTTAGAAAGTAATACTTCACCCTGTCCAACCTGACCGACTAGATTGGTTGGTAAAACCATCGATGATTCTGTGTTGTTTGAGGTCGGCCTGAAAATGAGAATCTTGAGGAAATCTAACTCCAGAATCTGCTTCTAGGAAACGTTGGCGATGATCGACTACCAGAAAATTCCAACCCAGTAGATAGTCTACTAAGGTATCGATCGTTGAGCAACTTGCTGCTTAAGGTTTATAAAAGGAAGTGAAGTAGAAAGGGCATGTTCTTGACAGATCGAAAATTATAGAGGCAGTGTCCTCTAAGGTTAAGTTTAAGGTTTGTTCAGGTTGAACTAACTAAAACTGAACAAACCAGACGTTCAAGACGAAGGTAAAGCTATTTTTTCTGTTGTGTTGTATTGTTCCCTGTGTCTTGACTAACTCACTCCCAACAATGGTCTCCTTATTTGACTAAAGATCTTATGGCATGAAATGTTTTCCCAGCGGCGCACACCCGCCAGCCGCAACAATATTTATGTTATTTGCTGTTGCCGATATGTTGTTGTCAAAGTTACTAGCCACCAGAGCCTTAGAAACTTCGAAATCTTGAAGATACAGTTTCGCCATAAAGTTAAGAAATATTAACTACTTTTTCATATTTCCCCCATTAAACTTTCTAGAACTTGCGTAGAATATACTCGTAATATTTCATATTTTCGCAATTTCACCAACTTCCTTTAATTTTCTTCACTGTCTCATTTTGTTCTCTTGATACTATATATATTGATCAAGAACAGCTTAAAGTTGCGGATATTGAGATATTTTTAAGTATCTTTGCGTTATAAACTCAAAGGCGTTTTCTCTTTACAGGTTACCGTTAGCATAGTAAGCAGCATTAAAAGAACATTCGAAAGTCCTCATTATTCATTGACAAAACCCCCTGGCAATATTCCCCGTTATTTAATAAATCATTTAGCTTCTTTATTTAACTTTACCCAACTTCACTATGCACCAAGTACTGTTTGTGGAAAATGTCCTGGTTTGACTAGCTTTGAATTTTTCATGTAACTTTTAATTCTCGTAAAATTCTTTTATAGGAGAATGGAAGCTAATTTCTGTTTACGTTCTAAGATTTATCATGCTCTATTTTAAATAAATTCTAGAAAATTTGGGCTCAAGAGGGGGATTCAACGCCATCGCGCTGGAATTGATTTCATAGTTGCGACTAGTATTGGGTCCTCAAATTTTCATAATTTTGTGCATAAATTATGTGTCCTCAAAGGCATTTTCCCCTTGCAGTCGATAATTGCATGACAAAGCACAGATATAGTGGCACCGGCACCAGAGTAGTGTGCATTTCTATTCACTTCATAGAGAAGATCGTCTGCGAAGTCTTTTCTTCAGTTGCTGCATTATACTTTTAACGGTGAGACCGATATATTGTCTGTAACCCCTTCTTTATGTTATACGGAATTATACATCATTTCGTCATTTCTCATGAATATTTTATTGATAACGAGTCGCTACTGCACTTATTGTATCATATCAAATTTACGAGTTGGATAGAATAAAAGGAAATGTAAACAGAAATCCAGATGATGACCGGACGAGCATAATAAAGGGTAATATTTTTCAATCAAGAAAGGAAAGGAGGAGGAAAGATGTCTGGTTAATTATTCAACGAAGTTAATCATTACATGAAAATCGCCCTGTATATACAGGAGTTCCGTTTGTGGAGCTCAACCACGGGAATCTCGGTAACCATAAAAGATAGGAGTGAGTTTAAATTGGGAAAAAGTTGCAGAATTTGGAGTTCAAAAACATGCCATTTTAAGATTGGAAAAACTTAAATGACTTTCAAAGATATTTAAAAAAAGATGAAGTTTTGGAAAAACGTTCAGCTTAGCGATTTAAGTTAAAATGGTACGACTGACCTGATATGTTTATGGTTGCCGAAGTCCTCCTGATTGAACTCCAGAAACGAGTACCCAGTAGGTACCAACAAAAATTGAATTGATCCTCTATTGCAAAACAACTCCATACCCATCATTGCGACATCGAACCTTCTGGGAAAACTTTGATAAAACTGATGATACGAGACGTTCACATTGGCGAGTTTTATACCGATAATTTATTACGTAACATAGCAACTTTATGTACTTTGTTATGTAACCTTGCGACGTGCTTCAAGCGAAATTACACTGGAATACTTACAATTTTTGGAATTTAGAGTGCTTCAATAAACAGTCAAATACGTGACATACCACCAAGGATATATTTTTTTAATTAAACAACTTTTAGGAAATTAGTGTTACATGTTTTAATGATTATTCTGCGATCTTCTGAAATTTTTATTGAAATTTAGAACTTATTACATATGTGCGTATCATAATGGCCCCTCCTACGTATAGCTTGCGTCGCAAAGCAAGAGGTTTAGAAAAAAACATTCAATGTGAAATTGGCTTTTTTGTGGAAAGAGTTCTTTTTAGGAGTACAAATTAGAAAAAACACCAGTTTCGGCTTAAAGAGTAGAATTTAAAAAAAAGTTTTCCGAATATGCACTGAATATGGATTGATAATAAAGAATTCACTTGAGACCGAAGGAACTACTGAAAGTACATGATCAAGGCAAGAAAATTTCATAATTAATAAAACAAAAAGGAAGAAAGGCCGCTCTTGATTAAAAATTATAACAAAAAAACGCTTAAACATACAAAAACCGATAATTTCGAACGATAGTTTAAGGTTTAATAGATCTTACATTAGAATACATAGTTCCAGAACGATCCAATTGTTCTTATTTCACACTGTTACCTCTCGTTGAATCATAGTGAATTAATGGCACAATTACACCTTGGGGAAATATAACTGCACCCTTATTTAGAAAACTTTGATTACGCTCTCGGGCTATTACAGATTTATACTCATTAATTAGAAAAATGAACCTCGCCAACCAGGACTCATTCTCCAACTTATTTCACCTCATAAAATTGTTTTATAAAAATGGTAACTAGAACAGCATGAGTAAATGATGCACATGTTTTTCAAAAATATTGCACTTTTTTAGTAAGCATAATGTTGGTTTAATTAGCTCAAAATTTCAAGTGGTTTTGCAGGGAGAAACCCAATCCCAAACTGCCTTTTTAAAATTTCTAAACCATTTCACTTCATAATCACAGTTTCTCTGCATTCACCCAAGAGTTAGATAATAATTTTCCTACCAATAATTGGACCATTTGAGACAAAATTTGAAAAGTGCCGCAGGCCCAGAGACCAGATAACTTTCATATAAATTATTTAATCGTTTTGGTCTCCACGAAAACTACTTTTTCGTTATCGATATTTCAAGAATTTTGCTCCAATACTGATACACTTATATAACACAGAATTGAATTGTTGTAATAAATGCATGCGAGAAGACTGCACTAAGTGGCAATCAAATCATTTTTTCTCACCCTCACAGATCTTGCTTGTCAAGTCAAAAGTGCACAAAAGCGGTGTTAAATTTTTTATAGTTTTTTACGCAGCTAGTGCAGATTTTTTATCGAAAATGATGTATAATTCCGAATCGTTTTGTGTCCAGTCAAGTTCATTTTTTATCTTCAACTAGGCTAAATATTTCAGAGGGAGGGGAGAAGGAGAGGCAACATATAATCTTATTCATAAGGATAATTTTGTGTGAATTACAGCAAAAGCTACTTAGGAGAAACGTTTTATTCCTCACTTCCTTCCACTTGCTTAGGAAATGCAAATTAATGTAATACAGCCAATAAGAGGGTTACCTGAGTGCCGTTTTATTTCATTCCCTAAAGACCATTCTGACAAGTTTAGCACGACCGGCACTGAAGTGTCACTGAATCACTACTTGCTTACATCGAGAGCATTTTAAGCAGTCTTAAGGGAGATAACCGGAAGCTCTAACTATTTTTATTTCAAGACGATAAAAGGAGCAATTCAGATTTGACTATTTTTCTAGACATGATAAAAAATGAACTTTTCATGTTTTTCTGTGCGTGAACATCATCTATAATACATTTGATTTAAACCGCAGTAATTTCAGCTCCCGAAAACATGTCTTCATCATTCTCGGATGATATCGGTACGATACTGCTTAAAAACCCATTGGTCGACACAGTAAACGGTCAAGATGCCCAAGCTGGATATGACCACATTTCCAATAACATCCTGAAGAATGACAAGCCGAAGAGTCACAAAGTGTCCTATTCCTACCCAGAAGAAGAAGACGACGAAGGACCTTCAAGTACGTATTGTACATTTTCTATTTTGTTCTTCCTGCAAAATCACTTAAAGTGTTGATTTAAGTAGAGTTAAAAAAAAAACTTTCATGACAGTGAAATTGGAACTTTATATAGGCAATAAAATGCATGTTTACATTAGTTATAGCAATTAGAGGTTTTTTAGACCTATATTTAGGTAGGCTAATGCGAAAAGGGGAATGAAAGGGGAGTTTGTTTTACGTCTAAATATATCAACAAGAAATCAAAGTTCCTTCATTGTATTTTTAGAACCGATCAATTATATTCGGAGCGACCTCAAGTAATAATACAAACGTTAATGGGGTGGCGCTAATTTGGCAGTAACCTTGCACTGTAAAATTGATTCGTCCAGGCATTTTACCTTTAAATTGTTCCTAGTCTTTACTTAAACGATGCCACTAAATTAGCCTTTCGGTGGCACTAGGGGCAAACAGATTTCTTAATTTAGGCAAATGCTCTCAATGGTACCTTTACCATATTTAATGTGTGTTCCCGTCCCCTAATCCACCTATTTTAATGCGTTTGTGATCCCAATCCCACTCTCAACCCGAGTTCCCCCACTCGCCCACTCCCAACCCAGGTTCCCCCACTCCCTCACTCCCTATTCTCCCACCCTCAACGTCTGGCATCCGCGCAGGCACATAATTAATCATGTCGTTACTTGTGATGACAAAATATAGTTAATTGTTGCTGTCATTATTCTGGTTGTTGCTAACTTTGTTGTCGTCACTTCTGATCTTACTGTTATTTATGTTGTTGTTTCAAACATATAGGATGACTCACAGCACCATGATATCAATTACAAAGATAATTGTTGTTGTCTTTGTTGCTAATTTTTCAATTAACATATTTTTCTGTTAAAATTTAAATATTCTCATGGGTAAAGTTGATTGAAAAAGGACTTTGATATGGTGGCCCTTAAGGTGAAGAAATGCCATAAATGACTTTTAGTGACATAGTTAATGAGAAATGTTAAGAATTTAGATAAAAAGTCTTTTAGATTATCCGTTATTTTTATTGCAATCTTCACACAATAGGAAAAAACCCTAATCAAGTAAAGTACTTTCCAGAACTGCGACTCTGAACTAACCTGAACTAACCTGAACCTCGATATCTGCTATAAAACCTTAATCTGTATTCTCTAATTTAAACAGTGACTCAACTCTCTTATTGTCATCTTTTCCAGGTAACGCGATCGATCCAGAAAAAGAAAGACTGGTTTTCCAAAGCACTTGTCACAGCGCCATGGATAGCTGTAACAATAACCACCACTGTCGAAAGTTGCTAACGCCGATTTTAACTCACTGCGACATTTCCCGTTGCAACAGAAACTCGTGTATGGAGGCACTTCAGGCGTTTTATGGAAAACCGGATTTTTCCTGGAACGTGGAGATCGCTTTTTGTTTGTGCAAGTAGGTATTTTCCGGAGACACGGGCCACATAGGGAAATGGCATTTTTTGCGATCATTAGCGATTGAAAATACAGTTCTTCGTTCAACTGGCTTAACTGGAGACTTTTGCATATTAGAAATGTTCCACTAGAATCATGGCTGTAAATCCTAAACCATCTCATAGAGCAGCGGATAAAGCATTAATTAGATTTCACCTCTAAACTTCGCAATTCACGACAGACTTAGCGGAGCTTAATAACTAACTATTCTACACTTGTAGCACATCCTGTAGCAATCTAATTAGTAATGTATTCTTCAGGAAAACGGAGAATAAGCATGACGCATGCTTAATGGCTCAGGAGAAATTGCATCCGGTGTGTGCACAGCGCATTGAAGAATCGCCCCAACCCACCTGCCTGCATTTGGCTGAAGTGTGCAAAGAGAGCAAACCGTGCAGGTAAGGACTGTTTACCACCCGGCTTCGATGACGTCGCGATGCATTGATTTGATGTGATTCAAGTTTTGTTTTTTATACAGAGCGTCGTAGAAACATCGGTATCAGTGAGTGTAGCGGATAAAAAAATTGGACCATTACTCTCCCTGATCCAAGCTAGTTGATAGTTGGCGCAACCTATGTCATATTCAGGCACAAAAAGTGGGCTTAGCTTTTTTCTGAGTACCGATGACTTCAATACTTCTACAAATTCCGAGACTGAACTTTTTTACATCAAAAACGTATTCTGCAGGAAATAACTCGCACTCCTAACCGGTTTCCGGCCGCCCCAGCAATAATAATATAGTAGGCCTTAAATATCAATAGATTTTCTAACACACTTCATCCTCTTTTCGTTTTTTCCTTTTCTCTTCTTTTTCTCTTTCCTTCTTTTTTCCATTTTTTTTTCTTCGTTCTTTCATTCATTGTTATGTATTTACAAGCAGATGTAAAATTACTCTCTTCTCGTAGAACCTCGAAGAATATTGGCTGATTATTCAAAAATATCAGTTCTAGTTAAAATGATTTTGGTGCAATTGAGTGGTGAAAAATTTCCCGACGTGTTTAACCGTCTGCGACTGGTGATTTGTTTACGAACAAAGCTGCAGATACTGGCTGAAGATCATTGATGGGCGCTTTTTTTTCCTTCATTTTTATTGACAGTTTTCTCAACGTTAGTCATAACTCCAGATAAATAAATGTTCCGTTTCATTAAAGCTTTTTGAAAAGTTGAATGGTCTATTTGATGTCTCGTTAACGGACAATTAAATCTTAAATCAAAGTGTTTTTCATCGGTAAAATGTTTTAAATAAGCTTTATCCATGTTAAAAGCAGTGGCACTTACAAATTTTTCTGAATTGAACGGGAATTAGTAGGAAAAGTTCTGAAAGCACTTGTAATTCTAATCATGAAAAATCTCACATAGAGAAAGCAGATTTGAGACACTCTCTGGACGGAAAACACTTTGATTTAACGTTTGAATTACCCGATAACGAAAAATCAAGCAGACCATTCCACTTCCCAAAAAGGATCAATGAGACTCTAGAATTTCTTTATCCAGAGTTTATCCAGAGTTAACTACATCACTCGATCTACTATGCGCGTATCTCATTAATATAACGTTTTTCTCAACAAACGCCGAAATTATAAAACTGTTTTATAAGCTGAAGAATATTCTGCTGAAGCTTATAACACATTTGGTTTGAGCTAGGATGAAACTGGAGTACTACGAGCAGTCATGCGCAGTAGATAGCGTGACCAAAAAGTGCGCAGGCTCACCGACTGAATGTCGAAAAGCAATATTATCTATCTTGGGCACGGACCTTCGAACTACATGTGCCTGCAAAGGAACTGACTTAAGTGAACTATATGAATGTCTCGGATGGCAGAGATTACTTTGGGTCAATCCTTGTGTTGGTGAGTATTGTGCGTAATATTAGCTGTATACAGATGTACATTAGCTTCGCCTTTAGTAATCATGTGAAATTAGTTCTAGATTATAATTAATTTCAACTTCCAATGTGTATATCCATACATTTGCATTAAATAATGTATATTACTATCTTCTAAATATTTTTCCCTGTTATAGTTGAGGCCCAGAAACATTTTCACATGAAGAAAGCAGCCGAACAAAGCAGACTCTCCACTCACACTCCAATTCGAACAACGTCAACCACAACTACCACTACCACCACCACCACTACTACCACCCCAAGCACTACCACGCCCGCCCACTTGACGGCTGTTAAATCAATTACAGAAGCGCCGCCTAAAGTATCTACAGAACTCCTGCCCCCTCCACAAGCCTTCGTGCCTACTTCTACTACCACCACCACCAGGGTGGCTACCACGACTGAGAGGAAGACTACGACTAAGAGAACTCGGGCTACTACCACAACCACGACGGCACCACCAAGTAAGTTTTGCCAGGAATTTACATGGTAGTGAGAAGTGAGTTCTTGTAATTTAACTTTTTCTAAATTTGGTAATTTATGCGAAATATCCAGAATTCCTTAGTTTTCTTCCGCGCTTTACACTCACAGGTAATAATTGATTCCAGGATCCTGCATAGTTCAGAGGCCACAATTTCCTGATCAGTTCATAAGGGAAGGCAGCTTTAAGAGGGTGAGCGTGATATGATTTTTTAATAAGTTTACTTCGTGTATTAGAAAATATAATAGTAGGTCAGTAGAATGTCCTTAAGGTATTTAACACATTAAGAGCCATGGCAGACACTAGTGTCTGCTAACATTTGTCGTTTCAGGCCGCCCGGACACAAACGGTAAGTGTAACACTCGTTGGGACGTTTGCCAGAATCTAGTCCAGTTTGTCTCTGCACTTGGATCGGGCAAGAAAATATCATAGAAACATCATTCTTATGATGATTTTTATGATGAATTATCTTATTCACATCACAGAGACATAGAAGATTCTCCAGCTAAATCTCTGAAAGAGTTAAAGAAAGCTGGCCAGTCGTTTTCCATTGTGGAAAGTTGTATCTACCCGACTGAAAGCGTCTGCCATGACCCCTTCACCCTTTTATTTATGGCTGCAAATCGTGTCTGCTCCGATCCTTTGGTTGAAGATTCTACCACAAGGCCGTGGCGGACACCGGTGTCTGTTAGCCCTTTTGATAGAACTTTCGATGTTGGGTCTGCCGATGAATGCGTTAACTCCAAATGGGATATTTGCTGCCGTTTATTTCATGTTTTTATCAAGTCTCAGAATCATGGAGGGGTGGAATTAATGGATAGGAAACATGTCAGCTCAACGATTCTAGGAGTGACGGATTTGAGGGTGTAAAACACACGGAATCTATACATTGCTTGGTTTCCTGCCTTTTAAGTATACACTTCCACGATCTTGGATTGAATATCCTTTGATAAACATGAAAAATAAACGTCGGAAATTTGTGAGTAACTGTGAAAGTGTGATTTTGTCCCCCTTCCGATAATCTGTTTGGAGTGTTTATTAGAAAGTGCTCTATCAAAAAAGCGAATTTCCTGCCATATCGAATTGTTAAGAACTCTTACTCCATTAAAATTGAAAGCAACTTTATGTGATAAAAAGCTGTTTACGTCAATCACTTGCCCCCCAACCTGGACACATACACAAAAAGTATGCCCTTGGCATTTAATACTTAATTTATCATTGGGAAATAAAAGACATATCGCGTACCGAATCAATAACTTATTTGTACTAGAATTATTCAATTTATAAAATGCAATGCATCGAATAGTTTCTGTAATGGATATAATGCGTTCTCTAAAAATACAATTTATCCTACCGCCAGGGCATTGTTGCTAATGACTAAATCAATACTGAAAAGCTATACTTATGCCCACTAAATCTAAAATGTAAATGCAGCAGGTATAAAAAAGGCTCTGTATAGATTGCATTGAAACGCCAAGTTTCACAAAAGTGTTTTCATCAATTTACTACATTCCTAGAACATGGCTGAATGCTTTATACATGCACTTATTGCTTCCATAAGGAGAACGATTGCTTGCAATATTTAATCACAATCTCATGTTTTACTTTATGATGCACTTCTATACCTGCGAAGGTATAATCTATTCCGACTTATTAAAAATCTCGACGCGCCGTGGGAAATAGACATCTTCCCCCGTATCAATAATGGAAGGTGACAGTGGAAGCGGAATTTGACGAATAAGTGAGGGTAAAAATTCACCACAAACCTAATAAAATATTATCCAAATTTCTAACCCCACTCGTATATCAGATTCAGGCACTGTTGCTTTCCATTATTTGTAACAGCAAAAAAATCTGTTTTCCATGGAGAACCGACATTAATAAATTTGAGCAACAAGTAAGTTTGTGCAAAGCAATTTTATTTGGATCTGCTTACAGCATCATATACTATACACATCAAATTTCCCTTGTTTATTAATGTTTTGGTCCTGCGGATTACTTCAAAATTGCGTTGGGTATTCCGTTGCTTTTATTGTAATTCCATGGGAACTTTTCAAATAACTGAAAAGAAACATTGCAGCACAAAGCATTGCCAATCCAGCGTTTTTCCAAATTAATGATGGAAGAGAAATTTTAATTTTTTTTATGTGTGTATAATGCCGGTTCTGAGTTGAAAGTTGTACTCTGTAGGACCCTATTGTTACTGGATTAAATTTAATATTTATTAAAATTACCCAGATCTCTAACAGCTCTCTAACAGCACATAACACCGTAATATATTATTAATGTATCGCAGTGCTGTTTAATAGAATGATCGATACAATTTATATCGTCTTTTTTTTTACTTTTTTCGTTCTGCTTCTTAATTCAAAATCGCGTGCAGTACGTCCCTGATTTTATATACGTGTAAGGTAATTTTCAATTTATCGAGAACCTATCCAGCACTCGACGAAATCATTAGCGTCGCATAGCCCTTTAAAGTCCAGCAATTTCCATTTTTATTTCATTTCATTTTGTTCTACTGGTTTTTACCTAAAAATTGTGTTCTGTACGCTTCGGTTTTTACGGGTTTTAAATACGTGTTTTTCAATTAACCAGAGTACGTCCCCTTGTTGTTTCAATTTTCATTAAAAACAGGGGAGTAGGTATGAGGTTTCTTGTAGAATGAACTTTAGAAATTTATATAAATATAGTTCATAAAATATTAAATGTTTGGGCCGTGAGGTTCTCAGCCAATCTTCGTTAATGAAGTAGAGTTTTTGCATTGATGACCTAAATAAATTAGAACTCCCTTATATTATACATTAGATTTCTTAAAATATCGCAAGTATCGACTCAATTCTTTAAGTGCTCTTTCACCTCTTACCATTTCAAAAGGTGTATCGAAAACCAAATTGCGGTAATATTTCTCCGAAATCTGTTAAATATGAAACAGCTCCCAAACGAGGGATTGACATATTTTCCTCGTCACGTATTAAGACAAGTTTCCCTTTTTGAAAGTAAAAAAAGGCCGATACCAGAGCTTTCCAATTTCTAGCCGAAGTGTTACATATCGAGCATGTCATGAATCTCCATTTTCAGATTTATCACGAAGACGAATTTGAATGTTCTGACGTGTGCGAGTGCGAAACGGGCGAAAAGTTGTCATGTCGAACGATTTGCATCGACAGGATGCCTTGCAAGACGGAATTTGCTTTTTACAATCATGCCGCTCCTGCATATCAGGCATTTAGAGGACGATGTCTATGCTACTCCGGAAGATTCATCTGCATGAAGCCCTCCCCGACGGATTATTCTCTGCCACACGGGGTGTTTCTTTTCCTGGGGTACAGTGAAGTGGATGAGAGAGAGTTGAACAAGAACCACACGACGCATCTTGTCGTTATCCAGGATGTAGTTAGGGTTCTTCAGGCCTTCATAAGAGAAGAGGCGGAAAAGGAAAATGGAGTAAGTAATTTTATCTGACATAGAATAATAGTCGTTGTCTTAATCAACCTGCAGGGGAAGATTACTATAGTTTGGTGAGATTTCGTTGAATATTAATAACACAGTGTGTTCCGAAATTGAGGAGATTACTTTATTACCACTTTTTCCCATTTTAAGGCTCCAATCTCTTTCGTATTCGCAGATGAATTTTCTAGTTCCCATTTCCACGATCCCGACTCTCAGTTGGAAGATGGCGAGTTTTTAGCAATTTAGTTTTCTCATGTTAACCATAACAAACAACCTCAGGCTCCAAGGTGCATGCAGTGTAGTTTGATTCAGCTCATTTGCAATGCGAGAGCAAATCAGCATAGAGCAGTTTCCTTGGAACAGTGTGACTATTTTTACTCAACTCTCAACTCAAAGAAACTCGTTAATAAATAAGTGTTAAATGAGTTAATTTCTATAGTTTTATTCCGAAATTTACAGCTATTCTTGGGACTGAATTGCTGGAAGGTCAACAGTTCCGCTTTGCGAAGCTCAATGTTGAAGTCCTGAAGTATCTGCAATTATCTGGCGATTTGTCATTCCTATCTTTGAACTCGAAAAACTATTTAAAGGATGGAGGTTTTAACGGCCTCCCATAAAATTATTTGTGTAAAAGATAATGTTCAGCACAGCAATTTCCACAGACGTTCTTGATATTTATTTTAATTGATTTAATTGATATGAGCACCAATTCTTCCACTGCAAGCTTCTGTGCTATCGACGAATCTTTGGACACTAATGAGTGGGAACCATTTCACGACAAGACTTCATCTATTTCGACTACTTTCTGACATGCATCTGTAAATTCAGAAGACTTTTCGTTCTTCATCGGTCAAATGATGACGAAGTTCGGACAAATCTCCTATAGTAGGCGCATGAACCTTAGAAAAAATGGAAAAGAAGGTGAAAAATGTTGCGAGGTTTTGATCTGGAGGTCAGCAGTCATCGATTCTTTAAAGCTCGGATATTTCAGTTTAGAAATCGGTATGGAAAATATCGAAAACCAGAGCTGGAAATATGGAATTTGTGTACAGAAATTAAACAGAGATAGACTTTAAAAAGTTAAAATCCGAAACTAAAGAATATTTCGGCTCGAGCATATTGGATTTAGATTGTTCTCTGGGACTATCTGGCCGGGCGTCAATGACAGACTACACGATATAAATAATCATTCTCATCTATTGCGATTCCTTACTGATTTCTCCAATTTCGTTCTCATTTCATGTACTTAATCATTCATCTATTGGTTCATGTTCCATAGTCAGATTTGTCAAAACTTTCGTTTGTGAAAGTAGTCTCTCAGACGACGCCGGACCATTAATATAACTGAATTTTGTATATTGCATGCCAAGCAACCTTACAAAGTTTCACTTGTGAGAGATCTCTTCTTTTTTGAGAATTTTTACCTCTTTTATGGATTCGAAAACTGAGGTAACATTAGGAAACTAATGTTTTTTTTTTTCGAAAATTTCAGCAAAATAAACTTTTCTGAAGTTTTTTCGATGTTGTGTTAGTCCCGCTCTATTATGCCTTTGCTCCAATTTTTTTTAACGAATATGATTTCAGATGTGCGCTCGCCGTAAGAAAAAACAAAACATTCCCCAGAGCTCAGGAAGTCCACACTTACTTTCCGTAGTTAAAAATTAATCAAGTCTTGAAGTATCAGTGCTTTGGGACAAAAAATGTCTCAGTGCTTTCGACTGAACATACAGGGTGATTCACGTAACTGTTTCATTAGAAACTTTTGTACTTGTAACAAATCTAAATTTTTCATATTTCGGAGTTAAACTAATATAGATACACTCTACTTTTTTTAAATATTTTAAAGGTCATATCACATCCGGTTATACCGGAAGTTGAGGTCAACTTCCTTATTTCAAATGGAACACCCAGTATATTTTTGCATTTTTGGAATCTAGTGATTAAGCTGATTAAATTCTTATTAGATATTCCTATACCTAAACTTAACTGTTTCAAAGTTATTTTGGTTTAAAAGAAAAATCTTTTTAAAACACCATTTCTATAAAATTTTAAATTCTCAGCTACTATGGAAACTGGCTTTACGAAAATTTGCTGACATATTAACTAGGTATGGTAGATTAGCTTAATGTGAAAAGTTTTTATAAATATCATACAGGGTATCCAAAAAAACACGTCATATTTAAAGAACTTTGGTGGCAAAAAAGTCGCTTATTTCAAATGGAACACCCCATATATTTTTATATATCTAGAATCTAAATTTAATTCTGAATTGATTACTATTAAGCATCCCTATACCTAAAATTAACGCTTTTGCTCTAATTTGCGATTTTTTAATATATTAGTTTAACTCCCAAATATGAAAAATTTAGATTTGTTATAAGTACAAAAGTTTCTAATGAAACAGTTACGTGAATCACCATGTATACACTGTCCTGGAATTTGTGGGACATATATGAGTCCCGACATTATTTCATTTCGAACTGTTTCTCAAATGTAGAAAACCATTACTGGAATGATTTCAAAACGACCTTGAGCCGAATATATCGAAATAAGGAAGCATTTCAAAAATAATATTTAAAATTTCTCCAGTGGCGTCCCCGCTGATGTGAACCTGAACACTAAATGCAAAATATGATACACCACTGGTTTAAAAAAATCAAAATATTTTTTTAAATGCTTCATATCTCTCTTTAAAAAAAAATCTCGTGAATATTTTTCATAACGTTAACCGTTTTCATGATAAAAAAACATTATTTGCTAACTGAGATTAAAACTACAAGACTCAATCAGGCACATTGTGTTAGTTGTAAAAGAACAATTAAATAGGCTATTTAAAATGTCCTCCACCTGCAAAAATGCATGTCTCGGTCCTTTTTTGCATATTATCGCGCACTATTTGAAAAATTCCTAATGTATTTTTATTGTGTTAAATGAATTATGCGATTTCTCAGTTGCAGATTGTTGCGTTTTATTTTTTTCCATGAAAATGGTTAACCTTATGAAAAATATTCAAGAGACCTTTTTTTTCACAAAAATATGAAGCATTCAGAAAACGACTTTTATTTCTTTTAAACCAGTGGCGCATCATGTTTTTCATTTAAAATGCTCAGGATCACATCAATGAGGTGACATCAAGGATCACACCATTGGTGAAATTAAAAACATTTTTCCCCGAAAAGATGTGCCTCCACACCTCTTTTACGCTCCCCAATTTTCATAAAAAATATTCAATGCCGAAACGGACTTATTAGGAAAAAACTAAAAAAATAATAATTTTTTATTACCCTGTATTTCAGACAGGAAGGGAAAACGAACTCATGTTCGTGTGAATTTTACTTCTTGTTGCGATCACAGGAACCTACAGCAAGCAGTTGGCAGACTTATTCTCAATCACCCTGTATATGTATTATTGATTTAATGTATTATTAGTTATTAGTATAATTTTTTTTTGTATTTTCATAGACATTATGCACTATGGAATTCTTCAACTCCACTCGAGAGAACGTCATCATCGTTGGAAAGCTTTCGGACGACTTTGACGTCAGCAAATTGAGTGCCGTTGAAATTCTGGAAAAAGAAAAGGTGGGTTGCTCATAATTTGGATAACACATGCCTTGCTTTACGTGGTGGTATCTTGATAAAACATATTAAATTGTTGCAATAACTATTAAAACTTATCAGTATTTATTGCTCTTCTCTCGTCGACTTAAACGAGTCGAATGCCATCCTCTTTAAAAGATTAATATCCAAAAACCGAATGGCATTTGTCGGGCTCCAGTGTCGCGTCTACAGTACCCTTATTATCATAGGAACCAAAAAAATTTCTAAATCCAAAAAAAACCCAAAATGTGTTTCTTCCAGGAACAATGCGCGGACCTAATGGAAATAATCGTCGACCGGATCAACAACCGCCATCCAGAATTTCTCTCTCAAGTCCTGCTATCCATTTTCAAAATGGCGGAGATTGAAATCGTACCAGTGGAAACGTCCTCAGCTAGTTGCTTACCCTCATCCATCGTTACTCATATTCTAATCTCCCTAAGCATGGTGAGACCCATTATAAACTACCTGACAATTTCGTGACAATGAGACTGATGAATGCATATCACTTAGAATATTAGGGTGTCTTTGAAACACTGCTCTTAGGTAAACGTAATCCACTTTGTACATATATCATTGTTGACTATTATTGTTACTGTTACCATAGACTATATTAGTCACTGACTGTCGTTTCAAAGGCATTGCTCAGACCTTTAGATAAATTTATAAAGAACGGGTTGTTCTTTATTTTATAATTGCTTTTGACGTAGGAATCTGGAAATGTCTTCCTCGATGTGAGCTTATGGCATCTATGGCGGGTTGGAATTGACTTTTCCAAGTATAGATTAATAGTTTACAAGCATAAGGCAACAGAGCGAAACGCGCTCAAAATTTCTCAGATTTATGGAACTGCGGCTTGGAAAAAAGTTAATGTGAAACTTCGGGTTATTTTCCAACAGCCGACCGAGACCTGGTGAACCGGTGAACAAGAGTAAGGGCTCGGTGAAAGTTCTTTTTGTCGTATCCTTCAATGTATCACACACATCACTGTATCAAAAATCGTAACCCACTAGCTGATCCTGGAAGTCTAATTTCGCTCCAATTTTAATGTCTCAGTAAGTGTTTTTCATTGCTCCAAGCCCAAAAATGATCATTTCATGGGTCTACAGGCTGCGATTCTTCTTTAGATGGCAGAGATTTTCGCTCATTTAGTGCCTTCCGAAAAGAAACATAACAAAGAATAAAACTTCCTGTTTGCGTCCGTTCCTGTGCAATATTAAGTTGCTGAAACTTTAGATTCAAGGAACAAAAAACCTGATCTAATATGACTGATTCGATGGCAGATACCCATACCATGCCATCCTGTTTATTTATAGGTAAAGCTTGATCATCAAATCACTGTTAAGCATGACTTGGCCGAATTTTTGAACCATGGCTTAAGATTGATTCAACGAAAAATTATCAATTTAAGTCACGCTTAGACTTAAGCTTAGCTTGAGGAACTACGGGCAATATTGTCCTAAGTAAGAAAGTCCCTACAGTGCCCATGTGGGGACCGATTCTGAATTTAGGGGAGTAGAATGTTCACAGGGGAATAACGTCAAAATCAATTAAGCTTTATCAACGCCGCCCCTTTTGGCTGTTCTCCCCTCTATGACCCAGAATCGGGCCCCAGAATGCATGTGAGAAGTTGTATGATCACAAGCAGGAGCAGAGGATAAGACTAATTCTGAATATGAAAGATCCTATTGGATCTAGCAGATATTGTGTCGATATACATATAAAATAGTGAAACTCCTGCAATAACTAGCTGCAAAGGAAGCTGCCCTATTTAAATGAACAAAATCAAAACAAATCGCACTCTCAAAATCAAAACAAATCAAGGCTTTGTAACGAGGTCTCCTCTATCCTGCTTTCCATAAATTTCTGTGAAAATTTTGACTATCTGCAGCAAACCTGGCCATTATTCAGTTGCTACAACCAACCGAAGATTAATTTCGAGACACCCAACAATCGGTACAGTAAGTAACAGAGATCATCCAGTAATGGCGGCACTCTTTAAGGTCGGAACGGATAAGGCCGTGTTTCCACGTTACGCCTGAATGTTTTCGTTCAGCAAAAGTTTGCCCCTTATAGATGTGATATTTAGTTCCGTTTACGTATACTGCCCTAAAATCCTTCACAAGTGAACTTCGCAAAAGATGCGCAAAGACTTAATTTCTTGTCTCACCCTGCCAAAACATGGCTATGTTTGTTAATGTTTTATGCCGAATTGGTGCTGCTGGGGCTACATTTTTACGGCAAATCATGCAGTGGCACCAGAGATTGCTAGTTTGATGCAATTTAATCTACAAACTTTACCACCAGTCGGCTTCTCACCGAGATGTTGACTTTTTCGGTGTCTTATTTAAATGAAAAATTTCCTTGAGGTAACGTCGTTATATTAAAACCCTTACTATATCATGCCCTTCTTCTTCAATCAAAAGGTAATCATTTTTAGTTAGTTAAAGCATAAAGACTTCGTAGCAAAACAGTGGTTGGTAGCCCTACCCCACTTCCTCCCATAGAAACAAATTAATCTAAAATAGGTTTACATGTGTTTAAAAATATATCTAATTATACTATATAACGCTAATAATAATGTAACTTTGTTCGTTGCCATTTTACGATAAACAAAAGTCGAAATTAATTCCAACCCGCAAACTAATACATCTCACTGTAACTAAAAACAACTACTTAGTAGAATACCCCTTGCTTAAGGAAACAATGTGAAGGCTTAATTGTAACAAATACATATCATACCATAGCTTTAATGTAAAAACACAGTGTTTATAGTACACGAGGCATTGTTTGTTCTAGGGAAATTTATTGTAAAGATATTTAATTATTTTTTTGCTACTTGACTTTACACTTTTAGATATAGCGTCTTAGATCTAGCAAAACGAATTTTTTGTTGGGTAAAATAAAGCTTTTTGATTTTGTAATAAAAACGGCGTTTTAATTGCTGGCACAAGTACATGAAAGTGGTAGAAATGTTAAATAACATGCGCGATGAATGACACGCTCTAAAAGCCTACGCAAACCGGGATGTAACATCTCTTTCAAGTTGTGAGACGCATGACTCTTTCGATAATCATTTTTTCGATATTGAACGAGCGTTAAACGAAAAGTTTCTGCAACTCCACTTTAAGGCTCCAGGGTCCCAATCGCGATCTCCAGGGGGACGCATTGAGGCCCCAATTAACCAACTTAAGTGAAAATATCTCGAAAGTTTGCTAATATTTACTAAAGCAGAGGAGGCAAACCAATATAGTAATTTTATTAAATAATTGCTCAAATCGATCGTCTCGATGAGTTATAAAGGCTGAGCAGAATAGGTTAACCGGCGACAATATTTGTTTCAGTTTTCGATATATGGGACCTGTTTAACAGTAATTTTTACCGTTTAGAACTCCCTTAAAGTTAATTTTCCTGAAAGCGCGTTTTCGAAGTGCCAGGTCAATTGAGATATTAAGGTCATACATGGAGGATCTATATCATTCAGTTTATGTGAAAAACAACACTCCAAATACATCGAAATTTAGGAGAAAATTCCAAATAGTTGAGGGTGGTGCTAATCCATTTTTCGACTTTAGCGCCGATGTCGCGGCGACCAGTGGAGAAATTATTTCAGAAATTTATTTAAAACATTTTTCAACATTGCAAGAATAAAATGTGTGATAAATTTAAATAATGTAAGCACATTAAGATGAAAACTTTATGGAAAATTTCTTATTATACTCCATTAAGTCTATTCATCCACGACCAATTAATAATGAACCAACACTCAGCTTGTTGACTGACGTTAAATATAGACCGTATAGCATTAGAGTGAATAATGGGAAATTTACGGGAGATAAACTACTGCTTGATTACGCAGCTACAGCTAGACAAACATAAATTTGACTTTACAATCCTTAATTAGGTTTCGATAGACTTTATCGGTGACAATACACAATAACCATAGGCAAAGTAAAGTATTATACTTGAGTTTGGCTACCGTTATTCCCTCTCCTTAGGGAATAATGGATAGCATAAAGAACTTGTATAATAATAAATATTATTAATGTATGTACATACGCTTCGCGAAATGTTAATATGTGTATTGGTGAGATATGGATATGCCTAGCAGTTACCTGATAACTAAGTACATAAAACATTTTATTAGCAGTGGCTCTAGAACTATATCATTAACGTTTTTAAGAATGAAGCCTAAATTTTAGTAAATTACTACTCCCAACGGTTTATACCATTTTTTTCCATACAAATAGGCAATCAGATATCTGATAATACCATACTCTACCGAGTAATATGTCGATTGCCTAGTGGCAAAACTAATGTAACAGCCAAAACAGTGGAGTATATCAACAATTTAAATGCACGTAACACATTTTTAATACTTAAGCACACTTTATATACATCCTGGTGGCAACTCATTCATTTTCTTGTGAGAGAAAGTATTTCTGTTGAATTCTGTTTTGCAGAAGTGATAGGTGCATGCTTTCGTCGTCATCAGCACGACGATTTCCGTCTTTATGTGTATAACGCAATCTTCTGTTTTTTAGGTAAATTAAATAAAGTGTGGTAAAAAAAAGTGTTATTTTGTTGAACTTTTGCAAAATGACTGATGAGAGGAATAGTATTACCACTAATTGGGTGAGTGTTAGATTTGAACTATCGAATTACTTACGCATTCTCATAGTATCAAAGATAGTGTATATTTTGTGTACTTGGTATTGTGATTATGTCAGATCAATCAAAGAAAAATAAGTACAATTTATTTTTAAGTCGAATTATGTGGATAAAATATAATACAAATTAATATTAATAATAATAATAATAATAATAATAATAATAATAATAATAACAATAATAATAACATCATAAAAATACTGTATTCATTTTTAAGTAACCCATTTAAGTTGAAGAGAGTCCTATTATCATTCTAACTCATCCTTAGTTTTTGCAAAACTGCCAGTTATCAAGCTTATACAGAGTGCCAATTTGAAAAGTTGCAACATGCCATCATCTTAGAAAAACCTTCACGATACATAAAGCTTCAGCCGTTTTCACAATGCGCGGAAACTTTTCAAATCGACATCCTGTATATTTTAGTTGCAATTCTAACATTTCTTTCAACTGACTCCCCTGGAATTATAAATCCCAATTTTTTTTTTGCTTTTTAGAGGTCTTTTACTTTGATTCCGTTCAAGACAATCAGTCACGTCAAGCCTATATGAATTTTCCTCTAAATCACATAACACGCTATTACTGATTTAAGAACTGAAGGATGTCACAAAATGAAGGGCCATCGTGTAGAATCCCTAGTTAATGATTCTTCTACAACTTTTTAGGATAAGCAAGTGGCGACGAATGTCAAGTACCAAATGCGACACGTTTCCAGAGAAAAACGAGCCAAAGTTTTAGGTTCTGGAGAACAAACAACCTTCAGAGGTTGTACTGTTTGGTTTACAGGCTTGTCAGGTGCTGGGAAAACTACCATCTCCTTTGCTCTTGAAGAGTTTCTGGTTTCAAAGGGAATTCCATCTTATAGTCTAGACGGAGATAACATGAGAACAGGTAAAAATGCAAGTATTAAAATTGAGGCGAATTTGCCATTTTCGGCGATAAATTAGGGTGACTTTTACCAAAGTGATTTGCAGGTTTAAACAAAAATTTAGGTTTCTCAAAAGAAGATCGAGAAGAAAATATTCGAAGAATATCAGAAGTAGCAAAGTTGTTTGCAGACGCAGGCCACGTTTGCTTGTGCAGTTTTGTGTCGCCATTTAAATCTGACAGGGAAAAGGCGAGAAGAATTCACGAGGAGAGCGATCTCCCGTTCTTCGAGGTGTTCGTGGATACTCCCATACAAGTCTGCGAGAAACGCGACGTAAAAGGTACATATGATCGTGTAGTCTTAATCGAAATACCTTAAAACAATTTGTCAGGTTTATACAAGAAAGCTAGAGAAGGACTAATAAAAACTTTCACTGGAGTGGACCAAGAATACGAAATTCCAGAAAACCCAGAATTAGTAGTAAAAACTGCGAAATGTTCCATTCATGAATGTGTGCAACTGGTTGCTGAAATGCTGTGCGAAAACGTAATTTAACCAACAGACACCTAACCAGCCACTGAGTCATAAGCAGAATGGGCTTTTAGGGTATACTTTCCAAGGACTTAGCATATAGATCCCCATCAGCTTTCAACTGCGAAGATTTAATTAGAGACCTCTTTGTCTCCCAAGACAAAATCAAAAGTATTCAAGCAGAAGCACACAACTTACCTAGAATTGAGCTTAATGTAATTGACACTCAATGGCTGCAGGTTTTGAGTGAGGGATGGGCCTCCCCTTTGTCCGGATTTATGCGAGAGGACCAGTACCTACAGGTAATTTTTTAACTCATATTTTGCTCATTTAACAGCGAAGTGAAAATCTAGACCCTTCACTTCAACACCATCGATTTCAACGGCCAAAGAATCAACCAAAGTGTACCAATTGTCTTAACAATATCCACAGCTCTTAAGGAAACGATTGGGAACAGTGAAGCAGTTACTTTGTACTATAAAGATGAGCTTTACGCAGTTTTGAGGAAACCTGAAATATACATCCATAGGAAGGAAGAAAGAGTGGCAAGGCAGTTTGGTACCACTCATCAAAATCATCCGTATATCAAGGTAAATTCTAGCATAGAATGTTAAAAGTTTGTGCATTTGCACTTTTAGCGAATATATGAATCTGGGGATTGGATAATTGGTGGAGAGTTGGAGGTAATCAAAAGAGTGAAATGGGATGACGGACTAGACAAATATCGACTAACTCCTAAACAATTACGAGAAAGATTTGCATCAATGAACGCAGATGCTGTATTCGCCTTTCAACTGAGAAACCCAATCCACAATGGACATGCTCTATTGATGACAGAGACTCAAAGGTACCTCAACATCATCGCACTATCACTCAGCAACTTTGCATTCCTTCGATTACAGGCAGCTCAAAGAAAGGGGCTACAAGAAGCCAGTTCTACTCTTAAACCCTTTGGGAGGGTGGACGAAAGACGATGATGTTCCTCTGAAAGTGCGCATCCAACAGCACGAAGCTGTCTTAGAAGCTGGAGTGTTGAACAAAGAATCAACAATTCTAGCCATATTTCCAAGCCCTATGATGTATGCTGGGCCCACAGAAGTCAGTATCTTGTATTAGCTCCACCATCTGTAGACAATTTTGATTTTATAGGTCCAGTGGCACGCCAAAGCTAGAATGATAGCAAAAGCTAACTTTTACATCGTAGGAAGAGATCCGGCTGGAATACCGCATCCAGAGGGCAATAACGCTGCTCCTGATGGAAATTTGTATGACCCAACTCATGGCAGGAGAGTACTCGAAATGGCTCCAGGCCTCAATTCTCTGGAAATTATTCCCTTTAAGGTGGCTGCATATGATATGGTTCAAAAAGCCATGGCTTTCTTCGAGCCTAAACGGAAAGAAGATTTTGATTTTATCTCCGGAACTAAGATGAGAAGTAAGTGGATCTCCTTGGTGTTACGTGCGATTTTCGAATGTGTGATTATTCATAGAATTAGCCAGAACTGGGGAGGATCCTCCTGAAGGATTTATGAGCCCTAAAGCGTGGGGAATCATTTCCGATTACTATCAGTCTCTACAGAAAAGAATGTAAAATGTTAATTTTAATAACTTATATGTATTATATGAGGGTGCGGCTTCCCTGGCGAAAACTTCAGGGACCGAGGGAGAATCGAAAGAGAAAAACTGCAACGCTCTATATTTCAGGAACGGTGCGTCTTACAGGCAATGTTTACCAAGCAAACTCATATTATTTCTCGATTCTCTATCGATCCAAAGTTTCCGCTGTGGAAGTTTCAGAGATAACCACTGTATTCATTAAAAGTGTATTGTGTATTTGGTGTTGACCTTCTGGAATAGATTGGCGCTGCTTTTAACTTTCATAGCTGGACTTCATAATTGAAGACTAAAATATCACAACTACCATATATCTAATTTTTGGAATTCAAGTGTGGCGAAACGATCGGTTACCTCAAGAATCTACTATTACTCTTAAGCGTTACAGTAGCATTTTATGAGCATGTTCTGAGGTAAACAATGTTACACTGTAAGGCGGTCCATACATTATCAAATAAATTGCGCATCGAAACATTGCTCAAGGTTATGGTGCACTATTGCACGAAGTATCATAAAAAGCTTTTGGTAATTAAATAGGACAAGAATGCTCTTTTTGGTATTTATGGAAGAACCTTTTTTTTATTTGACAAATTAGTGTAAAATCGGAAGTTCAAACCTTACATGTGCCAAATTTTACAGCGGAATTCTGTTATAATAGATCACACTATAGAGTTAAAATTTTATCAAGTGAAATTCTCTGTTGAGAGAGGTTGAAAGAACTTTTCAATTCATATAGAAAATACTAAAGCTTTTAGAAGTTGATAAGAATTTTTTGGGAATTTTTGGAAAAAATCTTCGGAGTTCTTTAGAAGTTTTTCTATGTATCTATATCTTATATTCTGGGAGTTTAGAAAAAAAATTTGCCTGTTGGTTGAGTTTGGACAAATCTAAACAAACAATTTGAAACATACCGTTCCTGAGAGCTCCTAAAATTTTTAGTTAATATCAGGGGAAATTTAGGAATGAATAGAGAACCTAAACTAACCTATAGAATATTGGGTTATTTCCATAACACCAAGAAACAAGTTTGTAAAAAATCTTAAAACTTTGAGAAATTCAGACTAATTTAGAAAATCCAGAATGTCCAAGAAATATATTTTAGACATTCGGTCAGTATTCCATTCCTTGATATCCTGCGAAATTTTCAGAAAATTATGCTTTTCTCCTGGATCTTATCACATTTAGAAAAGCTCCGAATGCTTTATGATATGTTCAAAATTTTTATTAAGCATCTCAAAGTTACGTAGAATTTGCAAAAAAATCTTTCGATTTTCGGTTAATATGAGGTTCTTCATTCTAGGAAATTTTGGGTTACCAGATAAAAGCTTCAGTTACTTCCTTGAGCATATATGGAAAATTGTGAAATTTTGGGAAACTCCAAGGGAGGTTGAGAAGTCTCCAGCGTTCCCTTAAAACTCCTTTATACATGCAGTTAATAGTAGTCAATACCGACGACCTACTCTGACTATTCCATTTCCAGTTCTTATATCACAAAAAACATAAAGCAAAATTTAATTGGCTTAAGGAAGCCAATAGTTAGGTTCCGCCAGGTTCCTATCCTCAACTAACCTGATGGCGGGATACTGCAGTGTGTTAATCTTAGTTCTATTAATTCACCGGTATGCATTAATTAATGCTAGTTTGGTATTAACTGTTTGGTTTACTTTGTTTGAAGCTATTTTAAGCTTGATTGAATCGGCATAATAGTTATAGATCAGAATCAGACAAAAACGTATGAACTTTGAAAAACATTCTCGTACCACACATTAAAATATTTCACAGACTAGCCCATTATTATAACATCCTTTTAGCCTCAAACAGCCTTCAAATGTTTTCTTCCATTTACTTCTGCCCATCTGTAATTACATCTAAAGGTAAATTCTTTTTAGCTGGGTGTGGAAGTTAAGGCATCCGCAAACTTATTAACTATGTAAAGTAACTCCGCATTATTTATTTATGGTTAATTACATCTAAAATGTCAAAAAACGACGAGGAGAAACTAACACTCTGCTTTTTTGCTATTTTATTATTTTATAGTGAAACCTCAAGAATAGGCGTCTATTCCAAGGATGCTGGGTGACCCATAGCTCGTGAAATGCGATCATGACATTTATCCTCTTATAATCTATTAGAAACTAATGTAATACCTACTGTCTGCATTTTCATTGGAATGTATTTCTTCTTCGCTGACCATCGTCGTTATTCCCTGTTTCGTCATGAAGATTATTTATAATGAAATATTCCGTGGATTGAGAGGGCGATGGTGATGTAATGTGAGTAAACGCAGGTATAATTAGAAAGAAATTTGTGTACTTGCACCGGTCTCATGTTACATTTATTATTGCGAAACACATGCATATTTATGAAATCCACGAATAGAGGTTTAAAAAATCTTCTTTGCCTTCTTGTACATAAAGATGTAATCCTACGTCGATTTGGAGACATGCAGAAGATATTTTCTTCGTTAGTTTTTCTGGGAATTATGCATTACATAAATATGTATGCACGCTTGGCAAATGAGGCCTTGGGTCTTGGTAACGTCATCATTAGAAACTGCGAAATTAGATTATATTACACCCACAAAAATCGTTTTAATTCAGGTGTCAGGTTCGATAACGTGTTGGTTATCAAATTATAGTGATTACGTTTGGTTAAATACGAGGCGCATCTTTGTGCCAATTTGCATGCTGACCTTTAAAGGACCTCTCGAAAGGTGGCTCTATGAATAATGTACCAATGTTTTAGCATTAATTATAATGATACCCTTGTGGTAGTCTATGACTTGGCGCTTTACGGGTGGCCAGGTCTTAATATCAGTAATTCACACAATCAAACTTATTATAAATGGAATCGCCCAATAATTACAAGAAAACAATATTAGGTTTTAAAAGAACTATTTCAAAATGAGAGGCAGTTTATTCAAAAACGTCTTATTATGGAAAAAAAATATCCCAACAAATTCTAAAATTAAAAAAAAGAACAAAAAATATAAATTTCCCTGAAAATTAAATGTATGATAAATAAAAATGAAAGGAAAAATAGTAGTTTTTTTAAATTTAATAACCAGTATTGCACCAGGCAGTAAGGCCTCCTCTAGCGATAATACAAGAACGAATTCGATGAGGCATGCTCACTATTAAATTATCCGTGGCTTCTTGGGGAAAATGTCTCCATTCTTCTAAAACTGCTTGTATTAATTGTTCGATGTGGCCAGGGTCATTTTGTCGTGCTCTAATCCTTCTTTTGATCTTGTCCCGCGAGTGCTCAACTAGACTAAGATCTGGCGGACAAGAAGGCCAATCTAAAACCGTCGTATCTTCCGCTTCTAAAAAATGTCTACTAGCTCCGCTGGTATGTGGAGGTGCATTATCGTGCACGAATAAAAGAGAATCACCAAAAGCACCTCTCCAGAGACTTACTACGGGTTGCAGCACTAGATCCACATACTTTCGATCTGTTAGTATTTGCCTAATGGGTATCAAAAGGGTCTTTTTTACCAATCATAATGCCACCCCAAAACATTACAGTTTCTCTTGTGTATTTGGAAACAAATCGAGCAGTTCGAAGCCTAGCCTGTCTCCCACGGCCTCTTAAAACACGAATTCGCCGATCGTCTGATTGTAGGTCAATTCTGGTTTTATCTGAAAACAAGATGTATCGTCATAGTCTAATTGTCCAGTTTTGGTGCTCGAAACACCAATTTAAACGGTCAACTTTATTTTGCACTGATGGGACTGGAACCCTTAGCTCTCTCCTGTTGAAAAGGCCTCGAACTCGAAATCTTTTCCTGACATTTTCGACCGAAATGTTAACACCTGTAGCTTGCAAAAGTTGCCTTTGAAGCTCGGGGTAGGACGTTTTGATATTTGAGTTAAAAAGCGGTCCTGATCATGCCTGACCTAACCTGAACTAACCTGAACTAACCTGATCATGAAATCTGATCATGTTTTTATGAATTTAACCGTTTTTAGTAGTAAACACATTCAATTTTTATTCGCTTGTTATGTTTTTGCAAGATACATTTTTTTTCCATAAATACTGGGTGATTCCATATAAGTTTGATTGTGTGCATGTAACAGCGATCATCATTTACGTTACTAATGGGGTTTGTGAGCAATATCGTAACCACGAACTGGCAGATTTATTATTAAAAAATGTCTCATCTGAAGCCAATGAAATCCATATAAAAATCCCTAATTCGAAAACAAAAATCTGCACAGAGTTTTTTATAACACCTGGAGACACTGAAACTGATTGGACTTCCGGGACACCTCAGTCGCACTTAAATGACCAGAATGCCCCGAAAAGGCGTGGATAATCAGATTTCCAGTCAAATCCCTCGGTGACCCAGTGATAGGGAAGTTTCGGCCGGCCAGCCAGGACTCCCCGTCCTGAACATGACAGCCTGACGTCCCGGTGGGAACTGGACGGTCGGAATCCCCCAATGGTACCTGGACAGTCAGGATAATACCTTACAAACTAAACAAATTGTGAAATAATAAAGTTATTAAAAAAATCTGTATATTTGACACCCTGTATTTCGGTAAGGAAAGATGTTTGGAATATACAGTACTGAGCAAAATTAGAGAAACATTTAAGTTTCTGTAATATTTTAAATGTGTATAAAAATAAAAACATGTTTTATTTTTTTATATAAGTACCAGATAAATACAACTTTCAAGCAAAACAAAAGAATTTGTCCTGATCACAATAACATTATACTGAAAACAAAAAAACAATAAGCAAAAGTAAAGAAACATTATGAAAAAAAATTATTAATGATAAAACAAGTTAATATTTAGTAGCGTAGTCTTTATTTATGAAAACCTCTAAACACCTTGTCATAGAACCAATAAGTTTCTCAATAATTTCCTTGGGCATAGCGCTCCAGGCTATTTTAATGGCCTCAAAGAATTCAACACCGTTTTTGAATTTTTTGGGATATTGGGAATGGATTTTTTGATCAATTAAATCCCATAGGTATTCTATGGGATTCAGATCGGGACTCTGTGCCGGCCATTTTATGACTGTAACCCTTTCATCTTCAAAATATTTTTTAACAATTTTTGCCGTATATTTTGGGAACATCAACGTAAAGGCACGTTGTCTTCTGTATATGGCAGCTTAGTGTTAGTTAAAATCTCCAAGTATTTGTATCGATCCATAAGGCCGTCAATTTTGATAATAGGTCCCATTTCCCAATGAGAAAAACGCCCCCGTACTTGAACATTCCCTCCGCCGTGCTTAATTGTGCCCAAAGTATCATATACTTCGGACCGAAACGTTTGTTAACAGCACGTCTCACCCATAAAATACCATTTGATGTTTTCATTTGTTTTATGCAGTATATTAAAGATTAATTTAAGACATATAACAAAAGTTGCTTTACTTTTTCTCGGTACTGTATTTCACCTCATAAACTAATGTTATTCGTGATTGAAGATTTCACGGCTTCGTTCTGGGCGCCTAATTTCGGACCACCCTGTATAAAAATGCGAGATTTTTCCGGAAGAAATCAAACGAGATTTAATAAAGGTTGCCACTATGGATCCTCAACAAAACTAATTAGTCTAAAACGCTTATTATCCAGCAACCTCTTTTTCCGCGTTACTTAAGTCTCCATAACGCACGGCTTGGATAATTGCACATTGAAATTAATCTATCATAAACAAATCGGAAAGGAAATTAATTATTATTAATGCTTTATTAGTGCTATATTATCATCCAATTTGTCTGATACATCCTCTTCAATGGCATTAGCCAATTTATTAGAAGTTAGAATTCATATTTATGAGATTCTAATTGCCACCCTCGCTCTGCATTCCTAGTCCCATGATAACAATTACACCATCAGATTTACGACAGTGCCGCACTTTAGGCAAATAAGAAATTAGATTGGGTTGGGCCCGAGCGCCTACTCAAGAAAAGTTCATATAAATGGTTCAGCAGCAGGAATTCGAAGTCCTGACTAAGATCGCTATTTTAGCGAATTGCGCAGTGTTTGCCAATAAAGTTGTTTGGCAGAAAATGCCCAATAATTATGTAAAACAACCCATATTAAATTGTACGGCTGTCACGCGATGCACACACATCCCCGTCAATCTTGGTTCCAGTAAAATAAAATACCCACGTCAATCCGGTACTGGTTTCGCATACATGGTATACGTTCCTGGGCGCATCTTTTACATAGCAATATGAAAATAACCTTTGCTTTTAATATGCAATTGAATAATAATTGACGTTACTATGGGTAAGCTCGCCTAAAGAAAATGTCTTACAAAATGATAAAAAGAGATGCCCAACGCAGGTCGCTGGTAATATAAATACCTACTAAACTGCACTTTATGACAGTGTCGTGAAGAAGCTTCACCATCATGCACTCAGCGGTAAGTGCAGCTCATTTCTTTTGGTAGCAATTAGTTAATACTTGGCGTTTGTCGTTCACAGTTTTTTTTTTCTATGTAAAGATTTAGATAGCTGTATAGCGTGTTGGGAATTGATGATGGATTTATTTAGTTTTGGGGGCGTCAAAAAAAAAATGATAATAGAAGAACGGTTAACGTTAGAAAGGTATGTGAACCGATTTGAGATATTTTATGAATTTCTTTTATTGCGGTGAAAATAATGTTTTTTTTTTAAATTTTTTAACATAAATTTTACAAATTTTAGTTTTTTTCGTACATCTCGTGCTAATACATGATTTTTTATTACATCAATGTTTATTGAGGTGGCTTCAGATTATTAATAAATACAAGCAGAAATTAAAATAAAACAAAATAAATAAAGAGCGCAGGAAGATTTTTTCTTCTTGTTCCTCTCTTCTTTCTTTTCTGTGGGTGCACTTTTGGCAATATTGACATCAGGATGAATTCTCCCTTGCTCATGTAAATTCCCGTCTTAAGCACCTTCCTCGGAAGATAAAATAATCTACCCATTTTATTTTAACACAATTGCGACCTTATTTGTCAACAACTCAGGAAAATGTTTATTGAATATTTTATTATTGTTTCATAATGCTTATGACTACTTTAAAATATAATTTGAAAAATATTTAGGCGTTTCCACATTCCAAATTTAAATAATTTTAAGTTTTCTAACATTTTGATTTTAAAAATATTAATTGTGTGAAAACCCTAAAACTGACCATGAAACACAAAGTCTAATTTTTGACGAAAAATTATTAAAATTTGGTTTCATCCCGTAATAATACTGATCATAGCATTAGAGTTTAAACCGACGTACTATCCCAGTAAAAGCCTCACGATTGCATAAAAATTTTAAAGTTTTTTCAAAAGAATGTCCGATAAGTTTCGTAAAGCAAGTTCTTCTATGATGGATTTAAAAATCTCAGAGAAATTGTATTTGCGTTACAAGTAAGCTCGAAAGTCTGCCCATAAACTTGTAACCATACCTTGAGCAAATACACAATGTCATAGCTGGAATATGTAGCTGATCCGGCTCAGCTTACTGGCAGCTTTGTTTAGTCTTTGTAGAGATTCAATAAGATCTCAAAATTCTTTCAGATCTTCGTATTAGCAGCGATTTTCTGCGTGGTGTACGCACAACGCCCCTACAGGCCAGTTGCACCTCAAACACCAGGACAGATTGTTAGAATATTAAGCCAAACTAATGATCTTGGGATCGATGGATCGTACAGGTGGAGGTAAGCAACACCGAAGAGTATTATTATTTAACTCTAAAATTAAAAACTAAATTTCGCAAATAATAATTCGCTGTTAACAGAATGTTGCCAATGATGGTAAAATTAAAATAATATATTAATATAAATAAGTAATTTTTTTCTTACATTTTTTCAGTTTTGAAGCGGAAAACGGAATATCCGCCGAGGAACGGGGACAGCCGAAAAATGCGAACTCCCAAGATCCAATTGAGGAGGCCCAAGGATCATTCCAATACACTGCTCCTGATGGGACACCAATTCAGTTGCAATATATTGCAAATGAAGGAGGTTTCCAACCCACAGGTGAAATTCTATTACGAAAGAAGTTAAATAAGAACGCTTAAGACAGAATTTTAAATTAAAATGAAGTGGGAGTTCAGATACAGCAACCGTTCAGCAAAAACAGCAAAAGTTCACTCAAGTTCAAAACTCAACTCATTTTTACCCAATTCAAAAACAGATCTCATTCAGAAATTGAGTTTAACGTCATGAGACTCATACTCACATATGGCATTCGGCCAATCCCGAATAATGAGCAATGGTCATTTTGCAAAGGTCAAATGGTGTGGATGGGTCATTCTAGGGAAATATTTGTTGTTTGTGACACAAATTCACCCTTTCTTCCCAAATCGAAAAGTCTAACATAAATATTTCGGGTTAGTGGAGATTCCCCGATTGCTGCATGTATGTGTCCACCTTGAGTAGAATTGGGAGATGAGCATAAGTAGATGTTTAGATTTTTGTTCTGAATTTCCGCATCAGTCTTAATAACGTATAGAGGGAGAGAAAGAAAGTAAAAAAATCTCTATTTCTACTTGTTTATATCGTACGGTATATTAATCTTCTGTTCATATTCCTTCTAGGAGCGCATTTACCAGTAGCTCCTCCAATTCCACCAGAAATTCTTAAAGCTTTAGAATGGAACGCAGCTCATCCAGAGGAAGATGATGGGATAACTAGACCTGGAGGTGGTTTCAGGGGATAAGAATATACTACAGAATGGATGGTCATAATTAACTGTTTTATGTGATTTGTCGCTATGTTTTTGTATATTTTTCATATATTAAATTATTACTACTAATGTTTTTTTTGTAGATAGGTCAGTATAATAATTTTTTTATGTTACCATGAATACCTAGTGTATATTATTTGATAGTAATAAAGCAAAAGTTATGAAAATATAGTGCAATATATTTGTACTGAAACAGACCTCTCAAAGCGAATAATACCTAGTGTGAGGTGCCATTGCTAAAAAATGCCAATACAGTAGACAGTACGTAAGTGGGTCTTCAACGTGGACGATGGTAATAAGCCAACAAGACAACTGAAAAATGGTACTAAAGCTCGTTTAATAGCTCGCGGGTTTCAATAAGATGTGAGTGAGGACTTATATAGTACCTACAGACCTATTGCGAAATTTACTACTTTTCGAAGCTCTTGATTGCTGTAGACAATTTGCAAAAACCATTCTATCAAACGAACGTGAAAAATACTTTCCTTTATGGATGCATTACTAAAGACGTGTTCATTAGATTACCAGGTAAAACTAAACTTAATTCCAGTGCAATTTGTAAATTCAATTAATCTATCTACGGATTGAAACAAGGTTAAAGTGCTGGATTAAAAAATTTAGTATTTTAATAGTAAGGTAAAGTGCTTTAAAGTCCGAAAATGATAAGTTTATTAATTCATGTGGTTTAATTTTAGGAGTAGTAATAACTTTTTATTCAACAATAAATACAATCAAATCAAAATGTTTCTCATTGATTTCATCCACAGAATAATTCTCACATTTCCTATTTGTTGCTCTACAATTTTTGTATTAAACTCTTTCTCCTAATTCTAATCTCAAAAGCGGAATGGTATTTTTCCACATTATAAGGTCATCTTGTATGTGGAAGAGAAATAAAATTGAAACTATCTGGACACTGTGGCGAAGGAAAAAATTTCCTTATGCTTGGTTTATTAAGTAGACTGGCCGGAATTATTCAATTTCTAAATTCTTAATTGCTTATTCTTAATTCTTACTTGTCTTAAGTATTTTCGTCGCATCCACGGAATAATTCTAATATGGTCTAATACCAAAAACGGCATATCGTTTTTCTGTATTAAAAGGCCACCCCGAATATGTTTAGAATAGAAATCAAATTTAAATTATCTGTACACTATAGCGAAAGCACTTGTTCCTATTACTTAGTTTGTTAAGTGAGCTAACCATCATAATCCAATATCTGACTCTTAATCATTTTCGAGAAAGCGGCAGCCGAATTTACAATATGGTTTCGACTGTCTAGACAGCTTTATGAAAACTCTGCCATTGCTTTAGGATTCGCGAAAGAGAGAAACAAAGAGAAAGGAGAGTTATTCTACACCAACATAATGAATTTTTAAAATCTTTCATAATTATTGTACACAGGTGATGACACTTTTTCGTGATTCGAATGCGGAATCACTGAAATCGCATCTAAAGAATGTAGAGTGTCTATAAGACTTCACCAGAAGAGAGATTAATCAACTGATGTTCATATTCCTACTTGACGTGTATATGTATAACCTCAGTTATATACAGGGTGCTTCGGAATTGGTATAACATGCTAGTGGACAAACGAATAACACGATATGGCTAAATGTACCTTATTGAAAGTTGCTTGATTTCGTTTTACAGGATATTTAAGTTCTTTTCTGTGAATTAAAAAAAAATCTCACAGCTTTTTATTTACAACTTTGAAATTGCTTTCAGTAAGGTTTTTGGTTACGATAAATTGTACCCCGGTAAAACATCTGTGTCTTACCGGGTTACAGTACTCAGTAAGGTACTAAGCTCTTTTACATCAAAAAGGTAATGCAAAAAAACTCTAACTGTTTTCAAGACATTTTCAATTGAGTTTTTCAGTACACTGCTAAGCATTTACATCAAACTGGGTGAAATTAGTTAATTTCGTTCAAAATCGAACAATGCAGGACCAAAAATTCTCATTGCGAATTAAGAAGAGAAAATCTTAAACTGAATACTAGAAAACCCAGAGAGAACCAAATTCAGTAGCTCTGAAGCGACGGAGGTCAGCAAATTATCAATTCCTAGATTTCTAAGGAAAGAGAAGGTATACTTAATTGGAGAAACAGCCATTCTTACAATACTCGAACTTCTTGAGAAACGATTTTCCGTTAGTTTTGATAAATATTCTTCTAGGATCTATCGCTAACTTCTTGCTAACTCACTAATTTTACACTAACAAATGCGCTGTAAAACAATTAAATTTATATATGTTCTCATACCCAAACTGTCATATTTCACAAATAAACGCTGGTTCTGCATTGACCGCGAAAAGTGTAGTGGCTCAACTTTGTTTTTGCATAGAGTGCCTTACAAATAACAAAATAGAAAACAAAGCACTGTTTGTAAAAACAGAATTTTAAGTATTTTCATCATCGTAATCAAAAAAACTGAATTCAAAAATGTGAAAATTTAAGATGGGGACCATAAGAAAAACAAAGTTGGTGATGACGTCGAAGTTCGAAACGTCGGATTTCAAAGCGTTGCAGAAGAAGAAAAGTTTCAATTATGAAGTGTCAATTATTTTGAATTACCTCGCTAAATATGCCGAGAAAAAAATAAAAACATTTTTCCAAAATTTCGGTTTTTGCGAATACAACAGAAAATCATAGTAATTTTGTATATGTTAAAATGGCACTTTCCCTGAACTCCAAATTGGGCTTCTTTGCCCAAATTTAACGTATCTTTTATGGTTACTAAGATCATGATAGTTGAGCTCTAAAAACAGATACCGTGCACACGAGGGAAAGGTTCGTTATTATAAAATCCAATATGGCTTGGTATCTATAACAATTTAACCTAACCAACCTCCTACTAGGTGTTCAATTTTTCCTTTCAAACCAATAATTTTCGATCAAATCCAAATCTAATTTTTTGTTTCATTTCTTCACTTATCTATCAGTGTGATGTGGAATGATCGCAAAGCAGATTTGCTTGCAAAATTCGATTTTGTAAATTTACTACTTCGTATCTACTCCTGCGTAGACGCTCAAAATTTCAAACTATTTCTCGGAAAACTTAACTTTTGTGTTCGACATAATCTTTAATAGCACTAGTTATCTTAATCTATTCTCAAACATCTGGTTAAGGATTTGTTCTGTGTTTTACATTTTTACGATTCCGAATCAGTCTGAGAAACAACTTTACTGAAATGTAAGTGCACCCCCCATTTCCCCCAACTCAAAAAGCAATGAAATACCGCTAATTAATATGTAAAATGCAGAACATTACACCATATCATTTGCGTGCCTCCAAACCATTTATTTCTTATTTTCCTCATTTTTCTATAGATCGCTGTCACCCCTCCATTTTCGTGCTATTAATAAGCAAATGACCTTAGTTAAATAAACCATTTGTCCAATAACCGTTTTATAGGAGTACATTACAGGTTCATTCAAATAGACAGTAACAAGGGTGATAATTAATGAGTGCTCACCGAGGCCCGCCCATGGGCGGTCTCCGGTAAGCACAACCCACAGGTAACCAAAGACTTCCAACAGTTTGTGCGTGGCCTGCCGTTTGTCTACCGCTTTTCCACATCTTCCTGATGGTGAAACGAGGACCGAAAACGCGTGGTGAATTCTTAATTACTCTGGATTCAATTTTCCATAATTATTAAACATTCGTTTGGGATTTCGCGATTGGCTGTGGACCATTAAACGGACATTAGCACCGGATAATTATGAATTTTCCAATTGTTTAGCCATAATAGTAAGTTAGTCATTTGGTATTTTTATCGATCAATTGCGATGTAAGTGGTTGTCAGAATTCAAACGCGGTGCAATCTGTATTCACTCATATGGAGCCACTTAAATCATTTTCCGGAAGTCGTAGATAAGCAAAAGACCTTGTTTCATTGTTAATTATTAATTTATTAAATATCATTTTATTGCTTCGCATTGTAGCGGTTTTTGAAAATATTCTTTTGATATGTACTGATATGTTCCGATGGTGTTTACCGAGATTCGGGATTTACCAAAAGTCCCACCAAACTAACCATGGCGTGTATAATCACGGTCGTACCACTTTGATTTGGCAGTCTTAGAGACACTGGTGCAAAAAAAAGGAGACGACTTTTCTGACTATGCCGAAGTATTATTCAAAAAAGCTGTAAAAACACGTTTACAAGAGGTAGGAAATAATTTTGAAGAACGAGTAGTTTACAAGAATATGAGACAAAGTGAGAAAAGAGCAAACTTCGAGTTGACTCGTGCGTACTAAGTGTTCTAAAAGTGTCTGTTCTGAAACTAAAACTTAAACACAAACGTAAAGGTACACATACTATGTAAAAAACGTGCTACGACGGATGGCGACAATGTCACGTCGACTTGGGTCTCGCGCTTATCTACACAGGTCCTAACATGTACATTAAAAATCTCTTTCTAATGCTGAAAGGTTCAGATTTTCATTTTTAGCTCAAATTCAGATTATCGAAATTTTTTACAAAAAGTAATTTGTCTGGATGAGAGACAAGTGACAAACAATGGAATTTTCTACAGGGTTCTACAGGATTGCGCATCATCAACTTCGCTTTGGGTTCACCCTGCGAGTTTGAATATTTGGCACTCGAATAATTGATCCTTTCTTTGATAACCATTCTAAAGGGATTTGGAGGAGACTGTAGAGGATCTCCCGTTGACTTTAACACAAAACTGATGATTGCAATAGGATGGCGCTTTCCATATAACATAAAAGTTGCGTAGGGTTATTAATCACATATGTATGTAGATTTCCTGGAAAATGGATAGGGATCCAATCGAAACATCCTTGGCTAGCCCATTCTCCAGACATGACCACGTTTGATTTTTTCTTTGGGGGTGCATAAGAAATTATGTTTACGAACGTCATTGAGACGCAAGAGAAACTGCGAAGGAGAGTTCTTGAAGATTCTGAAACCGTCAAACCAAATATGTTCCTTAAAGTTTTAGCTAACTAAGTAAAACTGGCAAAATTTTACTTGCAGGTAAAAAAATTACACAGAAGGTGAAGTGCTTCTGGCTGCATAATGTGGTGTATATATGCATATACAATGGTGGTATAATATCATATAGCTAGACAGTTTTAGAACGTCTACATATTGTGCTCGACATTGTGCTAAAACTTACGATACTTATGACACGATAGTAAACCCTCCAAAATGGGGTCGCGCGTAGTCAAATTTACACTTTTAAATGTATTCTAAATTCTCAAATTGGCTTACTTGCCACAAATTAAGGTAAAATATTGGTTAAATAAAGCATATAAATGTTTCCTAATAAACGCTATCGGCTTAAGTTGCCACTTGCCTTTATTTTCATATGCGCATAATGTTTACCAATTTAAATTATCTACCTTAACTAGGCTACTTATTTATATGAATATACATAGTTATCACTGTCAATTAGTGAGCCACAATCAACACGAGCAATTAACGAGGCTAAAATAGTGTATGCCATTTTTTAGATTTGCATTTTACGTTTCAATATTCGGATATTTCTGTGCCAAATTATAATAAATTTAAATTTACTTGACAGCCCTTTAATGCGGTTAAATTGCCTAAGTGAAGGCTAAATGCACTTTTAAACTAATTGCATGTAGAATTTTTTCGTTTAACTCAGTGGTTCTCAAACTATGGATTCGGGCAACGGCGCTAAAATGGACAGCGCAAATGTGAAAAGGACATATTGAAAACACAGAAAATACAGATAATGAAAAAGAATACAAAATAAGACCCAGAACTGATATTGTACTGAAATGGCCCAAGTGCAAATTTAACTAAAAAAATAGTTTGACAAAAAAAATACGAACGGAAATAAATAAATAACGGGCAAATAATTCAGAAACGGGAAAGTAAAAAATGAACTAAACGAATCGACGTTAAAAAATAATATAAATATAAAATCCAACACTGGCCGAGTTTATAAATTTTTAATTTAGAAACAGGGTAACTGGCAAAAAAATGCTATTAATGGTGAAATAGTGACGAACCTTAAAAAAATTGGGAAAAAGATATTAAGTTTTTTAATAGGGTACCAGTGGCGGCAATTACGTCCCTCTCTGGACTGTTCAAAACAGAATTTATCGAAAACTTAAAGCTCGTTGGGGTAAAAAAAAATTTAATTTGAGAAAAGGCATCAACGCCAATGTAGTTAACGAGGAAATACTAAATATCTATAGAAATAATTAAATAAACCCAATGTGAAGCAGGCTTCCAGCGGCGGAACCAAATTTCCTATGTTGGATTACACAAAACAGCATCTACGCCAATGCTTTGATAATATATATGGAATAGCTATCTGACTGTGTTAAAAAAAAATTATTTGCTCCAGTGGCGGAAAAACATTGCTGACTTTTTCAGTTAAGTTTTTTAATTCAAAGTTTTCATACCTATAATAGCTGAACGTACCTGACGATGTATTTTTGATTCTTCTTCGCTCCACATTGATAAGCATTATTCACCATTGCAGACCTAAGCAGCTGCTGATACAAATTAAGGAGGTGATGGATGAAGCATTTGAAATGGATCTTTCCACCAAAACCAAAGAAGAGACCATTGCTCCAGAAACTGGAAGGCTGCGCACTGCCAAGTCAATATTTTCCATTAGCAGTTTAGTTAACATTGGAGAGAGTTTGGGGAGTATTGATGTCACTGATCAAGGTAAGGTAACATAAAATCATCAACTACATGAAGAGGCGTCAGTTTTCAGCGGTCACAGAGATGTCCCTGGACAATTATAAACTTCTTGTAGTAACTGGTGCAGCGTAACGAATAACGATCAAAGCCTCAACCTCAAGGAACACTTGTTTGAATTTATTTCACTAATTCAATTTTCTGAGAATAAGCAGGACTTAATTTTGTTTGAAAGACATCGGTTAGCTTTTCCTGAAGCGTGACAGTGGTAACAAAGCAATCGCCGGAGCGTACAACTTCGAACTTCCCGTCATCGTCATCTTGATTGAAGGTTTATCCGCTTTTTTGATGATTGTTTTTGCCGGTTGTGAAAAATACGGGTGTTCTGTTTTCGTTTCATTATAAACGCTATAATCAAATTAAACTTTATTAATGTTTTTGTTCGATTCGATATCTTCAGTGGGTGAAGAATCGTTCTGGATTCTGTTATTGCTGCGCGCAAAAAATGCGACGGGCGAAAAAGCGTTAATTTCAGGTCTCCCCATACAATATCGTACCTCAAGAACTGTTGTGATTTGTGATTGTTGCGCCAAGACTTGCCTAAGTGATCAAATGTAGTGGAGACGAATTATACATTGGGGTACAATACGGTGGACAAGAGTCGTTCTAGATTCTGTTATTGCTGTGCATAAGAAATGCATCGGGAGAAAAAGCGTTAATTTCAGATTTCCACTTGCAATGAAAAAAATTAATAATAAATAAAATAAAAAAGCAATTGAAACGTTAGATACCTAGACAAATTCTTCGGAGGAAACCGCATACACAAATGAGCGGTACCAGCAAATTCTTGTACTAATGACGAAAGTGTAAAATTCTAATTGGTTCTGGCGGATGTTTCCCTCTCCAAAGAAACATTTGCTAGAAAGCAAATGGATACACTCTAAGATGGATACCATAAAGTACATTCACTGAATCTATTCGCATAAAGTAAGTACTCCTTCTGGTTTTAACTCTCTTGGGTTAAAACCAAGGGAAACACGCCCATTATCAAATGTCCCATGTGCAGCATTATATCAAAATTTTGGCAAATAGATCATATATGCACCAAAATTCACCTATTCCAATATCCAAATTGTTAGTTAAAATCTTTTTTATTTTTTACGTCCTATACATATACAGGCTGTACTTTTTAAGTGCGTTCGCTATCAAACGGCTGGAGTTACAAAGTTGGTTATAGCAGACAAAAATTGTCGATTATGGAACTCGTTTAGGAAGCCTTTACAACATTGCCACATATTGATCGATTTCTGAGGTTTTGGGAAAAATAGTTAACGAAATAACACTATACTTCGTGCGATGAGTTTTCCTCGGTGGCCGAAGCAGATTTTTTATAGTACGATCCTGCAGGAAAAATATTTAACTCATATAAAATTTTATTTGATTTACTTTCTAAGTAGGTTTCTCGCAATCATCTCCCAGAATGGTCCTTTTTATAATATGGGGTTATGATAATTTATTCGTTTAGGATCCCAACGCGTCCCTTGTAGTTAATTCACTAATGCATCTATAATCTTCTGTTATGATTTTTGAGCCCAGACAGATCTCTATAGACTAAATCTAAGGTTCACACATGAATTTCAGTTCACCTACCTGCCGTTGGTTTGGACAATCCCTCATTATTGAATCTTTTCAAGAGTACTGCGCTGAAAAAACAACTAATTGAATTATCCAAAAAAAAAAAAAAAACATTGGTGGCCTAATTAAAACATTAGAATCCATGATCCCTTTTGGCGATGGTTAATTTAAATTTCATTACAAGAACAGATTATAATTTATGATCTATATGGCGCCGAAGCTTGTTCAACACTCAAAAATTATGTAAATATATTCAAAGTAGTTAGGTGAGGTATCATTTGTTAAACCTGAAAATTATTTTTTGACATTATTTGTGCATTTTAATTCATACCTTTTTAACGGAGTGCTTTCGAACTATAAAACGAAATGAAAAGAATTAAACATTGACGTTTATTGGGCATAAACTTTGTGTTTGTAGTGGTAATTTTTTAGGTTCTATAAGATTGTGTAAATATAAGGATTTAATTAATTTAACAAGTCATGGCGAATATAGACTTTTAGATGTTTGTTTTTCTTAATTATTTTGTCGATTTTCAGTGATATGAAAAATATAACGATTTCTGTTATGTGATCCTTCTTCATAGCGCTCCGTTTTACTAATTTTCACCTTCTAGAATTACGCGGCGCTTTTAATCACTCTTCCAGTTGTCCGAGATGAGAACAAACATTGAGATTTGCTTTTATCCAGAAACTATATTGGTCCATACATTATAGTTATTTAAGTAATGAAGGTATTAATCGACCCATTAATACACAACTCAGTTAATGTTTTTTCCGCCGACTGCCGGTGATGGTTCCCGAAGAAAAAATTATTTTGCATTAAACGTAAATAAATGAATTCATAATTCCTATTTAAAAGAAAAATTTGGCAGAGTATGCGAGTTCCAGGTAGTGACTGAATCATGATCTGAAAACCTCGAAAAACCAAAATTTGAATCGAGAATCTTTTGCAAGAGGCGTTTCACTTATCCATGGACACACTGTATATAGTTCGTCATTTTTAACTGTTTAATTTTTCTGTTTGGCTCTCTATATTTTATCCTTATGTCTAGATATTCATCTTCCTGCGATGAGTAGTTTTTTAATTATTAAAGGAAAACGAAAATCGAAGTTCCCCCGGGGCATGTGCGAAAATAGTTAAAACTGTAAAAATTTCAAATCATTTTTTTTCTTTTTAATAAAATTACTTGTACCAGGTGTAACATATCATCTTGAAGATATTTCAGGGGTTGAGAGTACTCTGCAAAAAAAATTAAAAATGCTTATAGACCCATGGTCAAAAACGCACCATTTTCCATATACAGGGTGACAAATATTCACATTTTAGAAGAACATTTTCAATAGTTTTTATAATTTTGTTTTTGTTTAGATTTATTTTTATTTTCAGAAATTTGATTAAATGTTACGAATTGCTTCAGATAGTTGATAACTGAGCCGGATTTTCTCTTTAACTCCTTTACATTTTTACTTTGCATCGATAGATATTTTGGCAAATTCTACAACAACGGTCAATTAGCAGTTTTTTATTATTTTTTTAGGATACTATCACTCTCTGAAATATTTCCATGTTACACCCTGTATATTAATTAATAACTAAATCCCCTTTTTTTCTAATTTAATCAATCTCTTACTTTCTACGCCATCCCCTTACTGGTTATCCTTACCTTGGAGTCACTGTATGCCTGAAACAAATATTTGCAAGTTTTCGGATCCTGGGGTGCCACGATTATGGCTTTCCCAATAAATAATATTTTTTCACCCGAGCATACATTAATAGTTATTTAATGAAAAATAATGGCGATCAACAATCGAGACATTTTTCGCTACCATAGAAGTCGAGATTTTAATCGCCAATTAATACACGTTTTAGTTAGAACATTCTTCCGTTGATTACGTTGCAAGAAATCCGGAAAACAATAAAATAATAAACGTTTGAAGTTTCGAAATTAAAAAGTCACACTATTTACATTTGCATTTGTGTCCGAGATTCTAATGTCGAACATGATTCCTGAAGAAACCACAGGTACCAATTACGCGACTCACATACAGCGCACTGTTAGTGATTGACGATAAAATCGTGCATTAATGGAGTTCATTAGTAAATGATTTTGTAAATCCTATAGGAATGCCATAATAATACCTCAAAGAAAAAGCCACTTTAAAATATTCATTTGTGAGGTGAAACAATTTACTTAACATGTGTGCCGGAAAGTAATACTTTACCGTATGCTGATTGCAGTTAGTCAGGATAGCCATTGCTATTGAGTGCGATAATGCATCTGCTTCACGTCATTCGTTCAGCAATCGGGTGCGGTAATAGTATATTACGTTATGATAATTGTAAGCAGCGTGTTACACGCGAGAAGTAATTTCCGCTAGCGCAATGGAAAAAGAAAGTTTACAGGACTCGGTCCGGCAAAATAACTCCTCCTGGACTCGAGTGAATGCGGTGAGGTGTCTCAAAATTCTTGCAAAATAGGCTGATGATGGAGGGGAGCAAGGACTAAGATAGTTTTATCTTCTAAATGTGCCAGACATTGCAGTGATTATGGATATCAAATCCGCAATTTTGAACTACTACACACAATCAGACATATCCAACAGAATCGAGAAAACTAGTTATATTCCAGAGTGCACTCTTGGAGTCAGATTCTGTAAACGGCCAAATACTTGGACCTTAGAACGTTCCCTACGAATGACGTCAAAGTGGCTCGGTCAACACTACCCAGCCATGTAGGACGTCACAATTCTCGGTATTTTGACGTCATTGCTCTGGAGCGTTATACTCCCCAGATTCAACAATCTGGTCCCAGGCAGAAGAAAACGGGTCTGAGGTCTTCAATATAGAGTCATAACCAGTTTGCATCACTTTGTAGAAATCTCAATTGGAATTCTTTCATTTAGTCTGCAGGAATTTCAAATATTGCTTTTTCCGTCCAGCCGATGCGCAGATTTGCGGGAAAATAATTAATGTGAACATTCATTACTTAAAGAACCTGTTTTGGCCTGTATTAAATGAACAAAAAAGAAAAAAGTTCCCTATTAAAGCTGAACAATTTCGACTATTACTTAGTCGATGCAACGTACTTCGCAGCCTCATCTCATCATCATCCCAGTTATAATTTGATTCTTCAAGGACGTGGACATCGTTGAGAAAAAGCGAAAGATCAACCAAATGGTTTTTTTTTATCATATTTTAAGAGCTTTTCTGGGTTACAATGTGTTGATCATAAAACAGAGACATCCGCGAGATGAAATAAGTAATTAAAATCACATCTGACTACCGTCCAATTACAGAGAGGCATTGAGCTGCAACAGTCTTATAAAATTCTCTCTAATTAAAAAGTTTTTCTGGGGTTCCGGTTGAGCTAACCACAAGTTCATTACCAAGATATTAGATTCGAGCATGACCCAACGCTTTTTTTGTCGTTTTGTTGACTTTAACCACTTATTGACAATACCTCGTTATATCTGAAGCAAATCGAATCAGACCCGTATAAAACAATATATTTCCAGACCGATAAATCAATGAACTAAATCAACATTGTTTTTCGGCTTAAATTAGAATGGTACCACGTAATTATATAGTTTTTTCGGTGTTCATTTCCTTTAAGATTTCGTCTGTTTCTTTGGTTAATTTATTACATGCTTAAATAAGTCAAAATTGAATTACCTAAAAACTGGAAATGCTTTCCGTTACTTTTCTTAGCGGTAGGTAGGAAGAGTAATTATCCACCGAAGTTGAATGATTTATTTGCATTTATTAGAAGTTCAGGTGGGCCTAATTCAGATTAATCTTAAAACGAGGCGATATTCCCTATTCGAACAGGATCTCGTATTAATGCAATGCTCACTGCTTATTTTAATTTTTTTCACGCTCCGGATGACCAGCATATTTGAAATGGTCATTTTATTTGTGTATTTCAGGAAACTGAATTAATTAATTTTATTTGCGTTTACCGCAAAAAATCTGGAGCGTCCAAGTGGCGATGTAGGTGCTTCATCTTCGAGAAAGCTCACGGTCGCTAGTGACCGCCATGAAATAACACCGTAAAATTTGGGGGAGTCAGACCAGAAATCAGAAAGTGAACGGACCGAGGCGGAAGTCACACTTAGAAACGCGGGTTCGCCCGTATCACCATGATTATCCCCCCTCGAGTACCGCGAGTTCGAGTACTTCTCAGAAACGAGACGTTCGAGAGACACAAGGGGGAACATGGGCTAGTCTGCATCACCGGGAGATGATGAATCAGGGGTCTTTCTTGAAAAAGAAGCTTAGGTCTTACATTTATGAAGTACGAGCGAACGGTCGGAGTTTTGGAGGATTAACACTTAAATGTCCGTAGGGTAGGTGGGAACACGACTAACCCTTATTAGCGGAGTTATCAGATAGGTTTGAAATTGTTGGTTTTCAACCCGCAACAAAGCTTCAAAATCGGGAACGAAAGAAGTTTTTCCAGCGAATCACTAAAAAAGATACTGTCTAGCATTGGCCTGCTTGTTCTCCAGATCTCAACCCCATCGAACGTGTCTCGGTCATGCTAAGCAGACAATTAAGATCCAGAAGTGCTGCAAGTCAACTGAGCAGCTGAAAGGTGTTGGAGCTGCGCCCCGGGATAATTCGGACAATTGCAAATGTTTAATTGTGACAATTTACTTCAAGCATCGAAAGATGCTTGAATGCCGTAATAAAAGCCCGTTGATGGCACACGCGATATTAAAGAAACGAATTGTGTAACTTTTTTTTGTTTATTGAATGTTTTTTTAATGCATTTTCTTTAAAACTTAGTATTTAAGTACCTAACTTACGGTAAATACCTCGGTCGGTTTTTGCTTTTGGATATCACCGGTCGGTGACCCTTAACTACTTCTTTGGGACCTGAACATGCAGAGTGTTATTTAACTACGTGACCGAATTTCAAGAGGTGATTCTTTAGGTGATTTTGAAACGAAAAGTTTAAATAAACATAGGTTCGGTAATAAGTACTTCGTTTTCAAAATAAAGGGTGTCAAACTTTTTCTCTAATCGTGTTTTCGTGGAAATCTTAATAATGGTTTAGCCGATTTTGTTGAACTTTGGCATTTACTTATTGTTAAATGGTTTTTACTAAAAAAATTGCTCAAAGTTCCGGCGTTACCCCTGTGTACGCCACTAGCAAAAAGAGACAAACAATTTCTAGCTTAAAAGATTCCTTTGTACTACATTAAAAACTGTCACCAATTTTACTTAGCGTCTTCTTGTTACTTAGGAGTTCTTTCATATATAACTATTTAAAGAAAAATTACACTTGATATCTTGAAAATAAAACATTACCAGACCTATAATTTATACGAACTTTTCGTCTTAGAACCGCCCAAGGAATCACCCCTTGAAGCTTGACCACGTACCTAAATGACACCCTGTATAGTAGTGTCAGCAAATCCCTGGCAACAAGAGAACCTATGGTGACATTCCAGTAAGACATCTTCAAGAGGTACCCAGTCGTATCGCCTCAATTAAGTAATTTAATGCTTTATGACCATATGTTGCCAAGAACAAGCCTAAACATAAAACAATAAAAATATATTAGATTAAAGAAAATGCAATATACGACCCTATTAATCATTTTCGACGGAATTATTATCTATGCAAAACTGTTTTGAAGGTTTGAAGAAATATGTTTATTAGCTTTCGCTTGAGCTGATTAGCTGAGCTGGCTAACAGTACTTTATACGTATAATACGTCAGCACAGAGTAATAATTAATAAGCTATTATAAAAAAGCTAGAGACAGATTAGGTTACTCATTAAGGAAGATTATTAGCAGCGCAGGCAATCTATAAAATAAACCTTCTAATTATGTAAAAATGTTCAAAAGTAACCTGAAATATTTACGCTAGTATTGACTATTACATAAGAATTTAAAAAAACCTTTTGCAAGTGCATTTTTCCCGAATTGCCCTCTATTTAAGACTATATTTTTGTTCTTCTTTCTACATTTATATTCTTATTCATGTAATCATTATTAAAATAGTTCAACTTCAAATCAAAGAAAAAACTCAAATTTCAACAATTGTAAGTTCATCAAGCACTAAAGGACAAATCGCTTTATTCTTAAGACTACCTAAAGTGACTGCAGTTCCAGGGATTTTCATTTTCAGAGGTCGACCCACTTCAAGCCGTTTGAATATTGAAGAATTGGCATTGTGGTCCTCCCTAGTGGTTTTTCGACGCATTTCTGATTGTTTCTTTTACAAAATATCTGCATTCTCAGCATCGAAATTTTGCCGAAAATTAACAACGTCTAACTTTCAGAAAGGGTGGAATTCATTGTGGTATTCGAAGTTAGTTTTAAAAAAATTAAGATAAGTAAGATTTAAGTATAAGTAAGATAAGTAAGAAGATTAAGTAAGTAAGATAGTTCGCATATAATGCAGAAGGTACGACTTCCAAGGAAAATAAGGTCCTTTTAATTTGTGGATGGTACCATGGTTGGTACCATGATCTAGTACCAGCAGAACAATTGGCAGTACTCCTGTTGTTATTCTCAAAGCTTTCCGTGGTATAGTTTTACAATTATCTCATATAGTACATACACAGTGTGGAAACAATTTTTAGTCTCGGGACTCATGGAGTGTATGCCCTTCTTACGTTCCTTATGGCGCAGGGGTCAAACACACAAAGACCATTTCTTCACCTTAATTGGTGGCGCTTTCGTTGCCGATGGGTTCAGTCGAAAAGTCTTACTAATAAATGTTAACCCATTTAGTAACCAATTAGAGTGCAAAAACAAATTATCTTTAATTGGTTAGTCAGCGTACTAATAAAAACAAAAGTTGGGTAATAAATTTTAATCAAGTAAAGGTATACGAAACAATGTGGTGCGCCCTTAGGGTCGATGCCAATTATTCTACATTTAATGTCGGCACGACTAGACAAAGGATTTTTATGACTCAAAGGAGGAGAGAAACAAATTAATGCGTCCGCATATTTATTGCCAGAGCAGCCGGATTAAATTCCTGTAAGGGTACGCTCGTTGGTATTGGCTGTGTTCTTTGAAATTATTAATTGTTTGGATTTAAGCTCCGTAGGCACGTGAAAAAAGCACTAGTTACAACCTACTAGTATTCTCGCCTGAGGCGACAAGGTTTTCAATCACATCCTCCTCCTGATATTCCTTTTTGACCCCGGACGACTCTTAGCCAAGAGTGTCCTGTCTTGGATTCCGCAGGTTCTCGAGTAGCCAATCTTTTTACTCAAGTAGACACTCAAGGTACTACAAGGTAGACAGCAAAGGATTTGAGTAGACAAACTTATCTACTCAATTCCTTGGCTCCACAGATTTTTGATGACCACTAGGGCAGTGAAAAATATTTTCTCCTGAACTGGAAAAGTTTTGGAACATCTCTACTCTGTTTTCTTATCCGTATTGATTCTCAGCGAATTCAAAAGTAGCGGAGAGTACTCTCTGCTGAGTAAGGAACCCTACTACTACTTATCCCTTAATGAGTTTTACTGATTCCTGACTATCCCTAAAACTGCGGAGCATACTGTCTGTTGAACTGGCAAGATTTTCAACATGCCTAAGCTATCGTATATGTATAGCGTGTCAATTTGAAAACGAACCACCCTCAATATTTCAGTCTTATAGAAAATATGTAAATAGGCAAAAACACGTCGATTTTTGCAAGGGTAAGTCAATTTTCTATTAAATTGCGTGCACTCTCTAGTAGGGGTGGAAACAACCATTAAAATCTTAAGTGGGAAGAGATATTGAGTTATACCTCATTTAAAGGTTTTTCAATTACTTTTCCAAACGTACCTGATTTTTTTCATTGAGAGGTTTTAGAAAAATCATGTTCAAATCGTAACCAAGCTTCAACTGTATTGTGGAAAAATTACTTATTCATGCTTTAAGGGTTCGAAATGCTGTTCGTTATTTTCTAAAGAGTAATAAAGTCTGTTTTCAAACTCCACTCTAACATTCACAACAACTTTTACTTGAACTTCCCTACACGCAGCTGTAATTCTTCTCTTCAATCTTTTCAAATCTTGAAGCTGGATTTTATAAACTACAAGTGATTATTTTGATTTTGACTTGTTTATTTGTGTTTGTAAATACATTTATTTAAATATTCTACTTGTAGAAAAAACAGTGAGAATAAAACTGTTAGATTAAAAAAGGATAATGGAATTCTTGAGTTTTTTGTCAAATTATTCTTTCTTATTATAACTTTTATTTTGCGAGTTAAAGACTGGTAATGACAATTTACAAGAAAATCTTCTTCATTTTTAACAAGATGGAGCTCCAGCCCCCTATTTCTTTTCCTGTTAGATAGTAGTTACACGATAGGTCTTCTGGCAAATAGATTGGTCGAAGAGGACCAATTGAATGGCCACCGCCATCTCCCGATTTAACTCCTCTGGATTTTTTTTTGTCTGGGAGTAATTAAATCTGTTTATAAAACCTAGCACAAGATTTGGAGGGACTGAAGAGAGGAATTACAGCTGCGGGTAGAAAAATTGAAGTAGAAGTTTTTGTGAATGTTAAAGTGGAATTTGAAAACACACCTTATTTTGAACACTTAAAACATTAATAAACAATTTTTGTACAATACAGTTGATGCCTAAGTTTATTTACGGTTTAAATATGACTTTTCGATGACATGATTTCTCAATAAAAAAAACCGGTACATTTGGAAAGATAATGAAAAGACCTTTCAAATGAGGAATAACTCTTCTCGTTTACGAACGATCTTCTCATTTAAGATTTTAGCAGTTGTTTCCACCCCCAGTAGAGAGTGCTTGCAATTTAATAGAAAATCGACTTCAAAAATGTCCTCCTTGAAAAATTGACGGTTTTTGAATATTTACAAATAATATTTTCTGTAAGGACCGAAATATCGATTGTGGTTAGTTTTTAAACTGACGCGTTACATTTTTAAATGATTTTTGAGGAGCTCTAATAGCACAGAATATATACAGAGAAAAGGTGAAAATAAAAATTAAAAGGTTTTTTTCCACATTAATTGATATCTAGTTCATGGTAATGTGACCTATAGAACTGCTCTAAACAAAAGAAGAAATGTTCAGGGTGTTATTAACTGTGACTTTCAACTTGAGCTTGAACTAACCTGAGCTTCTTTCCCAAAGTTTTTTCTAATCTTCACAGTTACTTGTGTGTTATTACCTCTATCTTTCAACTCTAAGTAACTTTTAATTAGTGCTCATCATGTTGCATGTCAATTTAATTTTATCATCTCCAATCATTTTGCGATTTAACAAAAGTTGCTAAACAATTACGCCACTGCAAGATAATTTTATGGAGTTTCTTTAGCAATTACCCGTTTAGTTCGTACAAAAAGCGACGTTGCTGGTGACAATTTTTTCCCCGTAGGCCCCGATATCATCGGCAATTTGCCAACGATTCCCAGGACATTAGAAACGACAAAGAAATTGCCTTTAATTATAATATTTAATAGCGGTTTCTTTATTCTGCTGATGAAATTGTCATCCGGCGTCATTAAGCCGGGTTCACCAAGATAGCAGAGGCGCCTGGTGACTAATTGAAGACCACCCTTAAGTTGCCGAAAAATCGTTAGGTGGGTACTTCCGTCCGTTGTCGACCAAATTCGGATCCGATTAAAAACAGATCAAGGTTAAGCCGATTTTGAAAAACACACTTTTTAACTCTATAATTGATATATTAGCGAACAGAGAATACTAATTTTGGGTGGTGACAAAGGACAGAGGACGGATGCCTGATTTGTTTTCGCCAAGGACAAAATGTCTAGCTTTTTGCACATACTTTTTTATGGCGTAAAATCCATCATTTTAGCACACAAAGCTTTTTGAGATTAGTAAATCAAACTTTACACGTGCTTACGGTTTAAAGAGTTAATATCGCTACGCCGTACTCTTGTTGACATTTAACATATTTTAAAATAGACATGATAAACAGTTCTTAACGGACGGCTGCCGTTAAGGCCCTCGCTATACCACTTTATCAGATGATTTACTGCTAACCTATATTATTTATTTTTCGGTACAGCATTCATGCAACTTAATCCCATAACGCCTCTGCTAGTATTCTCTATGTAATTTGGAATTCCAAATTTTCAATTTTATTTAAAGAATTCTGTACTGCCACTTATTCATTTTTTGTAACGTGTATGAATATCAAATTTCACATTTTTCACCTAGTTCACCATTAAAAATATACTTTTCACCTAAACAGTTAAACGGAATGCGCTATATTGTATATTAGAACCTCTTTATCACGAATTTATTTTGCAAAAAGGCCGCGGTGATGTGAAGAAAAATGTTGGACAATACTCGACTGATACGTGAATAACATACGTGAGTTAATTATAATGCTCCTTATCGGCCTTGTAACGTTAATGCGTATAAAACCCTAAAAAAATCGTGTATGAAAAAAATCTCTGCTGTAAACAAGACACCTAGTAGACTTAAAATACTATTGTTTCATTTGGTGATTTCCAAGAAGTTTGTACATCTCTTTTGGACAATAAAAGCAAAAAAACTGTCGCATTTTGACGTCCCTCGAAACTAATTAAATTTGGGAATTTTTAGAGAGCTTGCGAACGGTTGCAAAAGTAAGGAATCCAAAAATCCTCTAAAATATGTGAAAACTCGTGGATCTTCAGAGAATTTCAATATTTCACGATTTGCAGAACACTAGTCTCATCAGTGATAAACATGAGATTTTTTCTCTTAAAGATCTCACGATTAATATATCATACTCCTTGGAAAGTGCCTGCACTAATGTGCATTTGCTGGACTCTCGCTGGATGAGATCTGCAAGCCTTCACAAACGGAACAAGACATTTGGTAGGAAGTCACTCTCATAACCCACGAGTCAATATTATTGGAAAGCGGGGAGAGTTTTAGCCATGCTTAGTCCTCCTTTTAACGCTAAACATTCTAATTATCAGACCGACAAAATCGTTCAATGTTAGATTGAAATACTATCTTTACGTAGAAAAAAAAACAATCAGTTAAATTCTTTGAACATTTTCAAAACTGAAAGAGCGATCCCGATATTCACTGTATTATTATATTTATTTTCAAGCCAAATTGTTGTTCCCTAATACACAAATATCTGATTTAAAACTAAATTGCTTCGAATAGCGTGCTTACGAGCGATGCAGCAATCATTTGCGTGTCAACATTAATAAAATACTCCTAATACCTGAAGTTAGTCAGAAATCGAATTTGGAGGACTTGGAACGAAAACATTTTAATCCGAAAACGAGGGAAACCTAATAAAATTAGCTATATTCTGTGTTTGGTTAGTGCTTTATGGCGGGAATGCACGCGACTTCCTTCTTGTTAAGTTTTAAATTAAATTTAGTTCTGGTGTGCGTATGCAAATAGGTTTCTTTTACCGTATGAAATTATCTCTCATTATTATTAATTAGCACGAACAAAGAAGTATTAGATGTTGCGATTAACATTTACAATTGAAGCGGATTTTTTGATGTTGCGAAGGTCCACGGATTACCTTTCAGAAGCCGACATCTTCTGTCTTTTTACATAAATGACTTCGATTTTTAAGAGTAATTTCCCCAAACCAATTTTAAATCGGAGACGTAATCCGAATCACGTCTCCTGCAAGCAATTTTAACACAACGAGACTTAAACTGATTGTATGCACAAACTTAAGTAATAACTAGAATCAACATTCGCAGAGAAAATAGCAATAAAAATCTTATTTAGGTAATTACGAAAATGACAACGTTTGTCGGTTTTTTAATTTGCTTTTCCACCGCACGATGCACGCGTTCTCTGAAATCATCCTGCCATTATCGAGATTGATTCAACACGAGAAAATTGTATCCCGATTACGGTTTCACTAGTTAGGTTTGCCTTCCTTTGTTCATTCAATCGGTGAAACTAAAACTTAATGCGCCTTCCTCGATGTTTAAGGCGATTTGTTAAGCTCATTGTTAGCCACAGTCGTAGGTAGAACTATGTGGAAATTTGGTAGATCAGACACGCCATCGATTGTGGGAAAGAATGCTTACGTTATGGGATCGAATGCTCAGTGTTTCATCCTCTTCAATTACGGCGCATCAGGGATAGTTTTCGCATTGAAACTGTTCCAAATAACTGAGAACTTTCGAAGGGCGTCGCATTGTTTCAATGCTTCTGGAGCTTCGGCTCACCTGCTGGTTTCGGTCTCGACTCGGTCTCGACTAGGCACCCTCAGGGCGAGAGCGCTGGCTGACTCACTGACTTCGAGTCCCGAGTGACCTGGAACTCCAAATAGGAGAAACTGGAGCTGATTTAGCTTTAAACGGTGCTTCGATTAAATTTTTAACTTGTAACTTATAAGCACATAAATAATTTATTTGTGTACCCCACATGTTAATCGGCATTTTTATGGGAATGGCACAATTGGGTTTTCCCATATCCAAGTATTTTTATCCCGCCAAGTATGATAAAAAGCTATGTGTCTAATTAAATTTTAAATAAAGGAAAGAACAAACACTATTATATTAATGCCACCTAGGAGCAACCAAAAAACGCAAATCGATTGACTGTGAGGTAGGTAGCTTTGCATTCAAAACCAACACAATTTTAAATGGTAAAAAGAAGATTAATTCGAATCGAAGTATTTAAGAAAACAACGACTTTATTTTACATCTCTGCGTATCAATTTTACACTCCGATCGTCGCCTTTCCGTTCGATTAAATTTTTTCCGTAAAAGTTATTCATCAGATTAAAATTACTTTTTCTAACCATTGTTAAATTCAGGGAGGTATTATCCGTCACTAAAGAGTGAGAATTTCAGTGTGATGTAACGGACGAAACTGTAAAAAAACATCAAGGGTTTTTAACAATAAATTATGCATTTGTTGCGAGTTCGAAGAAATGCAGTAAGAAGGTCTTACAGACCAAGACAATTTTTCGTTTTTCTAATTTGTTATAGAGAATTTCAGAAACTGCAAGAGGCCAAAACTCCATTATTCAAACCTTCATAAGGCCTCTCCAAGCCTTTAAAGATGGCGTCGCTTCACTTAATCCGCAGCACAATTTTTTGGTTTCCTATGATGATTGTTGATCAAACCGACAATTATATAACTAATTTTATTAACAAATCAAAGAGCAAAACTTTAATTATTGTAGTCGTGATTGTGTCATAGATTCATAATCGCGTAAAAAATAAGCAGCTATAATATCCCTCTAACCTGAACTAACTTGTAAACACATGGTAGAAAGCCTAAAAGCTAAAGAGCCACAGATGAAGTCGACCGTGATAGAATGTAATTCTATTAAACTCCGTTTGTAATAAACAAGAAATAATCAAAGCAAATGCATGTGTTCCCCGGAGTCCGTCTAATAAAATTTCCATATGCATAACGGCCGCTAAAGGATTTAATAGGCCTTAAATATCAGATTTCAGGCTTGAATATGAACACAAACCTTAGCCTTGAAATGATATATTGTGACCGTTCCAACAAAGGGGAAAACCAATTGCGAACCATTAAAAACAATCAGAATGAAGGGCACTATACCAGATGGAAATTGTTTAAACCCTTTCTGATTATCCAAATTTGAGTTTATTTCCCGTTGGAACGAACAAACCTATTATCTACGAAAGTTCAAAGTAGGATCCAAATCCGTCGGTTGAAGCAAAAAACAGAACTAAAAATGTAAAATTTGCCGCAAATTTCCAAATGATTGTAATAACTATTTTTGCATATTTTCGAAATTTTTATCATGGATATCTTGAGGATTTCAGGATGGCTTTCCAAGAGTCTCTACTGCAAAATGATATTCCCAGGCCATATAGGTTCCACGTCAGTCAGTTTAAGTGAGCAATTAAGTGTATGCTAAAAAGTACTGATTTACATAAAATCTTAAAGGTGTGGTTGGGAATGTACAGGAGGTACCAAATTTGAATATCAGTGTGGAAACCTCGGAAATCATTATTAAAACCTACTGTTTCCAGTGATACTTCTTAGACAAACTTTCTGGAATTTGCACTAACCTTATCTAATCAAAAACATCGTTCTGGATAGGTTCTCAGGCACCCTATCTTATTTAATTGATTCAATCATCAAAAACTAGATGAATCAAAGAGTGGACTACTAAATTATTACACGAGCTTATAGTGAAGACTACCTATCATACCCGATGGGAAAATTTGCATTCCGAGCGAAGCGACGTGCGCACTACTCTTGAGGTAATAATGCCCATTATATGCGAGTACACTATACTTTATTAATTTTAATGGGATTTAATGGTCTTACTGCGAGTAGATTTTTATAATTTGTAAAGTATTTAAATTAATAAAAAATTTTACCCTCTTAATGACTCTATTACGTCTAGTGGTGAACCATCAGTAGCATAAAAAGACGTATTCTCTACGCGTCTTGTTTCACTCTGACTTGCAGGGACTTTCGTTCAAAGCAGAGCCTTTTTAACTATCTGTCATGGTCATTTACAAAAATACATTGCCCAATATAAAAAGTTATAGTCATGCTAATGCTATTAGCCTTCTTATTACCCTATATAATGCTTCGTAACATGTTTTTATTATGTGGCAGCTATAATATGGGCTTTGGTCATTGTTGGCATAAATGATTAGAGATGTTTCAGATTTTCAGTCTTCACGGCTAGTTATCGACAATCTCAGTTTTTCTTACGGTCTTATTTAAGGAACAAAAGGTGGTACAAGCAACAAAGCCGAGCTTGATTCCAAAATTGCATCAGTGGGAAGGATTATTACATGCAGACTAAATACCGGTAAAGAATATATTTATACAATGATCCAATGATGCATCCAATTTAACATCTATAATGGAACAGGAGATCGGTCGAAACTAAGCACGTTTTCCTGCAGTAAAAGGTACCCAACCGCGAATGGCTTGCGTTGTAGCCATGGCGTTAGTGCCACAAGATATCATTAAGTGCGGCTAAAGTCGCATAAGAAACGTGAAATAAAGTCAATAAAACAGCAAGTGACTGAGTATGAAATCAAATTGAAATGTCACAGACATGATATTTATGTAAAGCGACGAATATCATTGTTTTTTTTTCTTCTGACCAAAGCACAAAGATGTACTTTGTGCCCAGTGATCAAGGACCTTAACTTTGTAGTGGGCCAGTTGTTCTTATGATGCTAGGAGCAGCTGAATGGTCAGAAGAACCAAATGCAATTTTTTCTACATGGTTGAATCAGGATGTGGAAGGCCTTTAAGCAGCGTAGCTTTTTAAAAATACGTAGCAAGAATATTAAAAAAAAATTAATTTGGCTGTTTTACAGGGCCGTAATTAACTAATTTTCTGACTTATCGTCACGAAATTTACACAGAACATGTAAAATAGCCCCAATTACCATTGCATACCCGTTAGCAAAGGTTTCTGACGGGTCGGCAAAGAAAATTAACTTGGAACGTTTCACAGGACCGTAATTAAATCATTTACATAGCGATCTTGACGAAATTTTTACAGATCACGTAGCACGGCCTCAGTTATCATCGTGCATACCGGTCAGCAAAAATTTCTAACGCGTCAGCAAAAGAAAATTAACTTTGATACTTTTACAGGGCCGTAATTAATTCGTTTTCTGACCGTTCTTCGCGAAATTTATGCAGGACATGCAGAATAATTCCAATTACCATGGTGCATACCCATCAGTAAGAATTTTCAACGGGTCATCATACATACACAAACATGTTCAAGCTGTACTCTGTACCTGTACTACTATTTCTGATCCCGTGCGTTAACTGAGTTTAAGAATGAAGACGCGGCTTGACGCGAATTGAAAGCGTTTGAGAGTTAGACATGTGTAAGCTCTAATGTACACACTCTGTATGTGCGTCATGTCGAATTAGATAAGATACGGCAAAATTCAAACCAACATCGTTATTAACATATTCAACTTGTAATACGTAATGAATGACGGAAAACTCATTCACGTCATCGGTAATCCCTTTAAATGATTATGTATCAAAGTTATTAGTATAGTAAAAATTCTATTCACATAAATAATTTTGTGTGGGCCCACGGTAGTTGCCATGAAGAACCCGTCTAAACGAGCTTTTTTCGTGTCTACTTTAGAGATAAAATCAGCGGCTTTGCTAGGCATCCATCTAATAACAAGTAACCGGGCCGTGTTACGCCACAACCTAATTGGTTTTATATTAACATCATTAGTGTCCATTGTTGGAAATAAAATTGTATTACTCCCGTACATTCAAATAAGCTTCACAATATAAAAATGAGAATCGCCTTAATGACGAGCAGTTAATTTCGATACGGCTCTAATGCGATGGTCAAAATTAAGCCGGGACTTTTTAATATAAGCGGGTTTGTCCGAAATTAGCGCAATTGTTGTTTAATAAAAAGTTTGGTTTGATTAGTGGTACCGTCGTTATTTTTACCTTTATGTCCATCTGGACACATGTCCAGTGTAAATTGTCCATTTTAATCAGAACTATTGTCTCGAAACATGGAATGAACAAAACGTTATTTGAGCAGTTTGCTTAATGTTGCTTAATAAGAACGTTGATGATAGTTCAAGGTAAATTTAAATTACGTAGATTTGTTTTGCTTTTAATTTTCAGGAATTAATGTTACCGCGATAAATAATCAATTATCGAATTAACTAAAAATTCGGAAATACGGCATCTTCTCTATATTTCATTTTTTCTATTGAAATATTTCAATTGAATATTCGTCTTCAGAAAAATCATTACCTACATAAACTGCTGATTAAATTTACCTTCATTCTCAAGTACTTGATGATTCATATTCTGTGCCAAACTCTGTGAGTACCTGACCTAAGCCAATAAGAGGATAGGTAGTTGTAATTTTACTAGATATTTAAAATAATTGTTAGAAAAATTTGGCCAATTAAGCAAATGGCCTTGAAATTAGTTGAAATGTAACATCCTGAATATTAGTAAATTTCCGATGCCATTTACTTAATTGACCAATTTTTCAGAATTACTATTTGAAGAACTATTTTTTTGTAAGCGCCTAACGTGCCATCGACCGTCGAACACTCCATATGTGCTATAAATTATAAAGTATGCTGGAACAGTGGGTGAGTACCAATGAACTGAATAATACTGTATATCCCAAAAAAACCGCAAAGCACGTTAAATTAAAAAATAAAGATTCCATCGCTGCCTCCTTTTTCAGTTTGTAAAGTTCTTAGTTCAGATTTATAGTTCGCAAATAAACGGAACCAATCACGGTTACCTTCAGATTAATACAAATTACTGAAAAAAAGTAAAAGTTAAAACATTTATTGGCTGAAAAAAATGGAAATTCCGCATAGCGCTCAATGGAAAAAATATTTGCGGTATTTCAGAAAAAAGGAGACTGACTGTTCCTAAAAAAATTCTTTGTTGATACCTATTGTTGGAACATGAATTAAGGCCGAACAAAAGTTAATCAACACATGGATCCGTAGAAGTTAATCGGACTGTTCTATGTATGTTCTACGGAGTAGAGTTAACTAGTAGAGAAAGAAAAAGAAAAATCGGAATATTCATTTTTCCCGTACATCCGTGAAAGTACTCAGAGCACACATTCCTAAGCTTAATTTTGTAGGACTCCAAATTGGGCAATTTTTTTCATTTAACCGACCCCGCATTTCTTACCATCTACGAAATCTCCATTGTGGACGAGCCTTAGCTGAAACACTGCAAAAATAAATCTTTTCAACTCAGTTTAGACATAAATTAAATAGATATTATAAAAGATATTCATTAGAGCTTATTTGCTTGATCACTCATTGTGAAATTTTCCTTAATAAATTAGTTCTGTTTTTAATATTAATGAAGAAAAAGGCTGTTGTAGAAAATAATTAAAATTCCAATTTGCAACATTAAGTTTTGCTACTTTTGGCGATTATGCAATTTTTGGTCTCGCTTGTAACTAGTTATCATCAAAAAGAGCACTGTTCTGTGTTGATCTCATTAAACTCGAGAATCCCTCTATAGCAGGAATGAGTAAATAAGGTTTTCTAATTAATTATTGTAACTCATTTCTCCTGCTCTAACCCATAACGGTTAATATTTTTATCCCACTTAATTACTTTTCACAAGTTAAAATATTACTCTGAATGCCTTAAATGTTTTCACCACTAAAGGCCATATATCAGAAAGCATGATGAATTTACGACATTATTAAAAGCACCATTTGCTAGAAAATTTAGTCATCAAGAAAGGCAGCATGTATGGAAATACCTTATATTCCATTCAATGGAGAAACTAGCCCATTTATCATTACAGAAGAAATTGACGTTATTAAATTTATATCAATATCCCCTTAACCTTAATCGAGCGATTCATACAAGCCCGTTTAATATATTTAAGGCAATTAGGGCTTGTTTACAAATAATTAACTCCCATAATAGCATTTTCATAACTTTGACTTCCATTATTTTAATCAAGTCCAGGGATCCGCCCATTGGGCGCGTATTGGGCTTCAGCGTCAGGTAAATCGCCGCCCTCAATCCTGATTGGTTGAAATTGATTAAACACCAGGTAACACGATACCTGGGGAACAGGAGATATACCAGTTGCTTACAGAAAGTAGGCCTAGACGTTTCGTTGTATACGCCGTGTTGTTCAGGTGTTGTTTCATTGTTTTCAGCACCCATTGTTTCTAGTTTTGTTTTGTTTTGTCTTTTTCTTGTTTATCATCCATCAGCGGCCCTGGGTGAGTGCTAGTTTTTAGTGATTGGTTTGTGAATTTATGTGATTTTGGAGTGTTGAAATGGTATATCGTAGGAATTCTATGGAAAAATGTCATGAGTCATCCCTTAGTAGGATGAAGACATGGAGTGAAAGTTGTTGGTGATCTAATGACAATATACTTACTTACCAAGCCCTAGAATCTTCAAAGCAATAAATGAATGACCTTAATGAAGAGAGAATTAGTAAAATAAACATTATGTCATCAATTTTAAACTTAAAAACAATGTTACATGAAAGATGTTACAAGCCAAATCTAATTTTAAAGAATTTTAGTAACAAAAGGCAGATTCAAATAAAATACAATACAATCAAAGCTGCCTGACATTGATGGTTACACGTAAGCTGTATTAGTACGTACAGGGTGTTCATTAAGTAACTCATATTGAAATGATTTCTGAAACCAAGTTTTACTCAAAACTTCCTTAGGTTTTTTAAGACATGGCAAAAGTTTTTAAATTGGGAATTTGTGTGTTTTTATTTTTTTTTTGGGCAGTCATTCAATTCCCGCCCTCAGATATCCATAAATTCATATCGCAATCATGGAACAGACAAACGGGAGGGCCCTAAAAGTTTACGACTAAGTTTTATAAAAGAAATAATTGAAAACCACAGAAAAGTATCTGTAAAATTAAACATAGATTTTGGGGAATTTAAAATAAAGCTGAGAGGCTCAACCTCGAATTTAGAAAATGTGTTCTCATTAAAAAAAAATTATTGAATTTACGTTTTAAATGTCTTAGTAACAATTACTATACTTTTAAAATCAATCGATCTATAAAACAGCTAATCAAACCTCTTAAAAAGTAGTTCAATTGTAATTTTAGGCAGTGAAAAGTCGCAATCTAATTTCCGGAAAAGATAAATAGCAGTGCTTTAAATACTTTATAATTGCTATGGTTTTCGGTTTGGTGTTGTCATTGAGGGAACTTTACTAAGAATTCTTCCCGCCGCTATAAGTCTTAACTGAGAATTTTCTTCGACAATTTCACTCCCTTAAACTTTAACGTGATCTTTTTCGAAAATGTTCTAAAAATAACCTGTAAAAATAAGAAATTGAAAAGGCAAAAACGAAAAAACGCTGCTCTAGCAATTTTCACAAAAAAATTTGTTCAACAAATTTCTATGTCAATCAAATAAAAGCCGTATATAACATTTGCACCTCTTTGTGAATTGCATACCTGAAAAGTGCTTAAAAATCCCATGAAGTCAGCAAGAATTTGAAAAAATTCTGTTTATAACATATTGGTATATCAAATATCTTCCCTCTTCGAGTGGATATTTCAGAGAATTTTAGCCGTAAAGTAAAACTCAGAAGGAACTTTCTTGGAAGTCTCAGCAATATGGAACTTAATGTTGATAAAATCCATTCAATAATCACTATACAGAATGTTGAATATCCTTGGAAAACCTAAAAAAAATTAGATTAAATAGTCATCTGTTCATGCACTAGCATGCGATGTTAAGAGATAAATCACAATAGATTTTTATAACGAAATTATTTAAAAAGAGTCTAAATTTATTTGCGGAAAGAACGAGCGTGTAGGCACGGTCAAAGCCTAATATTGTACTAGCATATAATTAGCATCCTCTCAGGAGTATTGCGACGCAGGCAAAGGAGACATCTCGAACGGGGATGATATCCTTCATTATATGTTCGTTTATTAATATACTTACTATTTTTACTTTAGACGGTCCGAATACGTGCCTTTTTGGCTATACTTTTCCAATTTTCATACTTTGCTTGATTATTTATCAATTGTTTATTATTTTGAGATTATTTATTTAACAAAATCTATGTGAATAACATTTTCAAACAGAAAAAGAGGACCGTTTAAGTCCCTCATCTTTTTTTCTTTCTCTTCTAATAACTTTTCATTATTGGATAAGGTAGCTTAATCATGTTGAGTTGGAAGCAGCATGGCTACCGTCTTTTTTAAAAACGGTTCACTCCTTATTAGGCATGGGTCTCAATACTGTTATAAATATTACTTTAATTAGAATACCTATGTTACGAAAGATATGCTAATCACAGTGCGAAAATACGTTTTTCTCAGAATTTGATAGTTAATTTTGGAACAAATGGAAGCGAAATAAGTAGTTTAAAGTTTTATACATTTGTTTAGTCAGGCGATTTTATTTTATGATAATAACCTTTAGATTATTTAACCCCCCAACGCTTAGCTCTAAGTATAAAATCAGAATTCAGGTACCAAACTCAATTAAGGGGATATTTTTTTAAATGATATAATAATCCCCTTATAAAGTGTGCTTCATTGTTCCATGGAATAAGTAGTCCTCTATGCTATAGGTTTTATTTATTGGACTCCCTGTACCCAATTCAATCCTTCTCTCCTACCTGAACTAACCTGGGCTAACCTGTCCATGTTTGTTGACTGTTGATTACTGGCAGAGACATTTGAAGTCTGACTTTTGACTTCCATTTTGACATTTAACTTCCAATAACAATCTACATGGGGGGTGTATTTATACATATGTAAATATCTCAAAATACTGTCATTTGAACATCTAACCATAAGTTGGTATATAAAGTCATTGAACGACCTTGAATGGATGGATTTCTACATATTGGTCTGAAGACGAAAAAATGCCATTTGAGTCATTTGTTTCGCGTACGAAATTTGATCCTTAGTCTGGCAAAATCGGTGCCATTTTTATGCCAAAATTATTGCCAACATTCCTTGCACTTATTATATTTTTAAATGCTTAACTAATCCGGGTACAGGAGCGTATACAATAAACAACGAATGACAGTTTTTTTTTATAAGCTCTGGGACGAGTGATACAATCAGCACGATTATGACGCAGTAAAAAAGGTAAAAGTGACCGGTCTAAAGTGCGCCGCAGTGTCGCGTAGCTGTTATTGTTAACCGAAGCTCATTTGATACGTGCACTTACATTATCTTGACCGGGCCTGACTAATGGAGCCTATATCGCTTTGGCCTGTAGACAAAGCTTGTTTGACTTAACTCCCTAATACTGTCGCTTCGATGCTTTTTAATGTATTTCATTTGGTTTTTAGCCTGCATTCTTAGCATCGTTGTAATACTTATAACATTAGCCTTGGTAGATTTTGATAGTTTTCGAAAATTATTGAGGATGTTGGACAAATAGGACGAAAACATTTTATAGAACATGACGCAATTTAGTGCACATTCGAGTGATGATTCAAATATGAAAATTTCATGTCCAGGAGGTAAGTCAGTATTCAGTTTCACTTTTACGTCATTGCCCCGCTAATTTCTCATCTAATGTTGTTTTAACACGACCAAATACAAGGAATGTTTGTGATGCCACACTGATTGAGAAGTCTTTTCGAGAATTGAAAATTCTTGAATTGTTGCCATTAAATGCTCTTTTTTTGAATATTCAGCTGGCCCAGCTGACCCCATTAGTTCTATCATAAATTCCTTTGTTTCTCCTGGTTTTTTACAATGTGTCCAAAATCTGTGAATTACGCTTGCCCGATCGAGTTGGGAGGTGATATTTTCTCAATTCTTTGCAACTGCTCTCCGAGGGCCTGAACTCCGTTGGATTTTCATAGAATTTACAGCACTAACACAGAACTATTCGCCTCGTCACTTCGTCAGGACTTCCTTCAGTGTTGATGACCGTTCGGTCCAAGTATTTGGACTTGTGACCATTCCCATGTCGGCTACATGCGATTTCAGCATAATCGCCTTCAATGGACGCGTGATTGCCGCTATGATCAAAGGACTAGTAAGTCACTATACCAATCTTCTGCAGAATTATTATTTCATACTCTCAACGAGGATCGGAGATAGGAATGGTAATCAACATGCTGATAACATGTTCTATTATACGTTTGAGGGGAATTGTCCATCGTTTCTTTTATTTTTTGAGAGTAGCACCCCACGTATATCCCATGCAAGCGTCGTGAATAATGCAGGAATATTGATCAACGAGGATATTAGCTTTGATTTCCGTCTCCTTATACAGGGTGTTGTACAAATTTCTTCTCGGCTGAGCTGACAATTCGATTTGCTGAAACCTACACTGTTTCATCTTGCTCCAGCATCTAAATGACGAAGCTGGTTAAAGGTTTCGGCCTACGTCGAACCTATATATCTAGTACCCACTTATATGGCCATCTTATGATTGATAGGCTCGTTCAACCCAATGCAAAATTTTGCTCGTTTTAATGTCTACATGTATATTCATGTCATTGGTTATTAAAACGCGCACTTCCCTTTCACAGTTTCGTTAAAACGAGTCCGTTTTGAGATCTCGCACTCATTTCTGATACATTTTATAGCTGCAACAAGGTTGCTCTTAATAAATTGCCTGTAAGGCAAACTGAAAGTAATAAAAATTCCTTCGTAATTCGAAAAAGGGTTATACTGGGTGTGTGGCAAGGCAACTAATTGTTTCCACTCAAAACGGGGAAACATAATCTGAGAGGCAGACGAGCGACGCCCGTGCTCGATAAGCCGGAATTAAAACAAAACATTAGTACTATACCTTTTCTAATAAGGTTGTAAACAGCTTATCTAAAATTATCAAAGTTGTGTCCAGTGGCCACTTTAGGTTCACTTTTAGCCGGTGCATTCCAGCCGTTTGAAGGTTTTTACCTGCCGGGTTCGGTTTTCTGCTCGTAATTCATCAGGGTGAAAGCGCTAAATAAACTTTGAAGCGGAGCACTTTCGATAATAATAATTAAAAAGAAAAAAGTGCTGGTTTTAAAAATGTGCTAACACACTCACCTAGAAAGCGATCTTGTTTATGCCGGACTCTAGGAACTAGCGGTAGCGAGTGCAATTTCTTTGTTTGCGGTATTAAAATCGTCTCGGTTATTAAGGAGTAATCACCATAATAATTTAATACAAAAGCATAAATTCACTTGTATCTCGTCGATAATTAACCTGTTAAACTTGTCTGTAATGCTAGCAGAGTGATTCCCGGAAAACATAAGCGGCTTTAATCGACTGAAGAGAAACACCTAAAAGATGGGCAATTATTAACGTATCGGCACCGATTTTTAACCTCCATTATGTCGGGGCATGTTTGTTTTCGGTTGATTACAATAATCATACCTACATATTAGGGTCAGACGAAAGTGCACGATGACATACCAAACAAGAACTGGATCAAAATTTAAATATTGAGATACTAAAACGTATTAAAGTAATCAATCCAACGTGAAACTTACTTTTTTTTAAGTCACATCTACCTCCGTGAACTCCGTGAAAAATCAATTATTCAACCATTAATGTACTAGTGCGTAAGCAGAAAGGGTAATGATGACCCCCGCCTCCCCCCGCCAGCGGTTACGGTTCTGACGAGTTAAAATTTAAAGTTGCGATTTTGAGGAGTTCGGAATGATGTTTAAATCCTGGTTAATCGACATGTGCGGCAATATTAAATTTTAATGTCAAAGGTTAAATGATCAAAGTTCCTGTATTGTTGCATACCTATTGTCTCTGAAGCCCTACATATCTTTTTCTCATTTTTTTCAGTTACATTTACTGATTAAATTAATATTGGTAAACCGGAAATCTCAAGGAATTTAATCTGAAATCGGTAAATATTTTCACTATGATGTAATATTTTCCTCTAGCATGAATTCTTACAATGATGAACTTAAAGTATGTATTAATGAGGAAACATGTGGTGAATCAGATTTCAGGAACAATGCACTTTGAAAACTGGCAAACCGTTACATTATAATTACATGGAGTCAATGAACCACTAAGCTGGAAGCCTCCAAAACTTTCAGGTTCCAAATCTTAAATAACTTTTTGTACCTTAACCATGTTTGCCACTAAATTAGATAAACGACGATTTTTCTCAATATTTAGTACATTCAAATGTTGAAATTTTCAGCAATTTTCCAGATTTCTTAGAACTAGAGTCGCACTATTCTGGAATATTTAATTTCTTTTTTGATTACAACATAATGAAAAATTTATTTTTTATTTTTAACAAATTTACACTCATGCTACTTCAATCGGAAAAGGCACTGTTCCACTTGCACAAAAATTCACAAAAATTATCCATAATTTTGCAAATATCCTGATAAAATTTTAAGTGCAAAATCATGAAAAAAAAACATAAATAATTTGAACTAACTTGCCTTTTTTTAAATAAAATACTTCAACATCTTAAGAGGAAATCAATCTAGGCCAACGGAAAAAGGAGGTATTGCTTCCTTTTTCCGGAATGAAATGATTCAAGAAATGAAAGCTTGTTCCAGATTTACCAATTCCGCCTTCTATTTTTTGTTAGTAGTAAATTAGTCTTAAGCTTCAAAAATTTGCTAGAAACTTAAGAAGGTCTAAACAATAGATATTTCGAGAATCTGCCAGTAAATTACCTTAAGATAAATCACTACCTACCAGACATTATGGAACTCATGAATCCGGCTTAGTGTGAGAGGAAATTTTGCATGTAACCGTTGCGTTTGTGGTTTCGTCGAAGCTAAGAAATTTCTTAAGTTAATTGGGACTAATACTCCAACTGAACAGCTTATTATTATCAATTCTTAATGGACGAATTGTGACAAACCGATAATACTATAATAAAACGATCATAAAAAGCCTGCCCATTATGTCCACTGTTTCCAAGCTGACAATACATATATTTTTATCATTATCTAAGTCCAAAACCTAATGTAATTAACTTAATTACTCTTATTAGCGTTTATGGTGTACACTGGAGTTACACGTGTTATTTTGAATTACTCAACAACTTAAAAATTGAAAATAATATTTCAGTTTGCAGATACCGAGTGCAATATTAAAACTGCCAGATCTGAAAACGATTTTTATTACCCAACTGCATCTAAGCAAGCCGGTTTCTGGTAATTAATCGAAACGACTGTAAGACAAGCCTTACACATTAACTACAAGCAGTACAGATAACATTTTTGCCTTTTGACCATAAGGGAGACGCGATACGGGTTTTTACTGTTAATTTTTCTCACCTGCTCAATACCAGAAATTGTAACATGAAATTAACATAAAATGGTGTTGGTGAAATTGAAAAAACTAATTAGAAAAATTGGAAATGATGAAAAAATCTACCTGTCCGCATAAATGCTTTATTGTCTTTCTCTATCTTTCAGGATTTCTATATTTTTTTGCATTACCTGAGCCAATATTAACTAACCTAAACAAATTTGGGAACTCAAAACTACTAATTCGTTTTGGATATTCGTTCGTGTATTCCTAGAATGTTTTTCCTTAGGCAGTATTTCCACCTTCCAAGAAAATAAAATTTAAAAGTACCATACGTTTTAAAATTGCATTAACGTGGTATCAATAGGATTAAAAGCTCAGAAGCAATTAGCCTAGAACTAACACCCTTTAAGAGATCCGCCTTTAGCGCATTATCTCTGTTTTTTTCTTAAAATTGTCGAGGTTGAGTCCCCTTCCATAGGAGAAAATACTGAGCTTATTACCTGTGAATTACCCTAAGTAGGCCCTCCCTTTATTCCTTAAGTTTTCACCGTCGCCAAAAAAAGTCTACTTTCTTTGCCTTTTACGACTAAGGGTTGCCCATTAATAAATTATTTTTTTAATAGGGCAATTTCAATTTAAGAACATTTAGCACCTTTGGTACGTTTGTTGCCGAGTTGTAAATGTTCTTTTGACAAGTGATAATACAAAGGGAAGAAAAGTATTGTCGAGCCCTGGTTATTGTCACTTATTGGTAAATTTTCAGATATTTTTTCCCTCAAATTTCCTGCCGTTCTTGAGATATTTATTTTAAACGTGACGCAAATGTTGTTCTTTACAATAATCACAGTTTGTGCGTGGTAAAACTCTCCAAGTGTTGAAGGATTCGTGCTATTTTTCTCTTATTTTAGCTTGAGCTTCTGAGTTTTTCAACTGGTATTTAACAAGCTTCTTGGGTTTAATTACTATCAAAAATCCGAGAGGCAAAACGGTTTAAAATGCTAATATTCAATTAGTTTTCATCCACATATTGTCTAAAGACATTGTAGACTAATGTTCGATATTTTTTATATTACCTTTTTAGAATTCGTCGAATTTATATTTCATTTTATGAATCTTTATGATCATAATTCGATGTCCCAAGAGGCCTTACTAGTAACAACAATTTTAATCTCAAAATAGCTCAAAAAGTTCAAAAATAAAAAAGATAATCAAATTATTGATGCTTCCATCGATCCGCCGTTAATTGCAAGACACGGAGACACTTGTACAAAATGTATGAAACCTTTTTCGTATATTCATAGTTACCTTTCTTAGCTGTTCTGAAGTAACATCTGCACATTCTTGAGTTATTTTAGCGCTTAGTTCTTCCACTGACTGAGATTTGATTTATAAACTTTTGCTTAAAGATGTTCCAAAGAAAAAAACCAGTGACGTCAAGTCTGGAGGCTTTGGTGGCCATTCAGGATTCAGACGACTGTTTCGCCCTATCTTCTAAATTTTCGTTAAGCCATTACTTCAGCACTTATGTGTGTACAATTTCCTGAAGTTCCATCGGTTTTGTCTTTTGTTTTCGGCCAAAATTGCACACTAAATCTTGGTTTTTGTAGCAAATATACGTGGCAGTTTCTCCTACAGAATTTCTATCTCAACAGTCCAATAAAAGGTTTGCCAAAATCGGAAGATGAATGCAAATTGTCAGGATAGTTTATTGGTGCTTGAGTTGTGGTTCTTTACCGAAATCCCTAGACAGAACATAGTAAAATTGATTTTTAAATTGATTTTCTCTGTCGTAAAACGTACTTGAACGCAATATTTTCATACCAAAGTTTATGTGTCTCATTAATTATACTATGCTAATTCCCCATCATCATATCGTTACCGGAGTGAATAACTACTGATCTTATATCACATGCCCAAAAGACCGTAATAAATCAATTTCTCATTCGGAAATTGTATGTCTGCCATATGCCGCAAAATAAATGAATAAAGCAGATTCAGGTTCAAGATGGACGTGGAAACCTTGTTTGCATCAGGAATTTCGTTCGGACACCTCCGGGCATTCGACTTGCACCAAGCAACTCTCATTTACATTATTGCCGTCAAATTAATTTAGCTCTAACATTAAAGATGCAAATTAACCCAAAGTTAATTTAAACACGAGATAAACATGTCTACAATTAATAATAAAATTATCTTGCGTTTGTGCCTTGATCTAATACCTTTAATGTCTATGAGCGATGACACTTTAAAGCAATAAATATCAACTGTAAATAGGGTTGAGTCAGTTCATTTATTCTAATTCTAATTTACATATATTTCTCGATAGGAGTATTGCGAATCGAAATTAATTCCGTTCTTTTTCTTTCTGTTCTATCATCAAATTGCGAGGATATAGGTAAGTGGATTGAGTTACCATTAAGTTTTAATCTTCGGGCTAATAACTGTCTAGCGTTACATGTTTTAAGGTCGGGTTTTAATGGTTGCTACAAGGCTCAGACACCCTATTTCAGCAAACCTGCATTATTATCACTAAAACATATTTTTATCTTTCCCATATAATGCAATATTACTTTCCATTTTTATCATCTGTCCGCTTCCGCACGTGTATAAATAGGCTTATGTTAATTATCATTATATCAGCCATTAGAGCGGCACATTTCCTGTAAACGTATAAACGTAGTATAATGCAGGTAATTACAAATTAATTAGGAGCCAAATTGCGTGACAATTAAGAGCAGTGGTTCTTATTATATCGATAGTTTTAACCTTTTCGGTGGTAAATTATTAGATTTCGATCGTTAATTAGGAGAGGGCAATTTGCGGGTAATTTGATTAGAGCCAAAGTCCGCCGATACAAATTGCTTCAAGTTATGAACAGATTTTACAATTATTTTATGTGTGCACTATTATTAAGCAATTTGAAACGCATTAACTGACTATTAGGTCGTGGTTAGCTGAATGGAATTCCATATATGCACCTTCTGCGTCAAGAGGTTACTATGGTTTAACGAAAACAGCAATGGGGGAAAATCACGAAAAAGTCCGCGTAAAAACTGGCTAAAAACGGATATTCTTCCAATTTAGAGGCTCTGATTCCCTTGGTAAATTGTGTCTGTGTAGGTGAAAATACAAGCCTACACTATAAATTGTTTTAACATCAACATGTTCGTTAACGTTCTAAAAAAGTTTCGCTCGCCCGATCCCCATATCACGTGAGCTTTTTAGTGGCTTGTTCCCACGGCGCGTGCTACGTCAGCAAGTGCTAGGCCGCAAGCGCGGCCTGGCACGTTCTCTCCGACCTAACTTAGCAGACACATGGAGCATAACGCAAGTCGCATTTTCAGTGATCCGAACAATGAACCTAAGCAGAAACTTTAAAGTAAATAGCACCAAAGTGGTAGCCACATGAAAGGACTGTTTCCTGCAGAGGTAAAATTTTTCAATTTAGTGAGTAGAAAATTTCCTAGAAATCACGTAAAAACGATTCAGTTAACACACTTCAGGTATGTGCACATGGAATAATCACACCTCAATTTAATGTCATTTCCCGGAAGAGTTGTACCCCCCGATTCAAGAATCTGCTCCCAGATCAGTGGATTCATTTTGCCAGGAGGCAAAATCGTGGGGGGAATCCCCTACTTTGTATTCACATGACATCGCATGGCTTTGGCAAAATGACCGATGTACAATTATGAAACTTTAATGTGATTTGAAAGTGTAATTTATTCCAGGAGTGATAACTACTTAAAAGTGTTAATAAAACAACCATGGAGGTCACTGGTGCCGCCACTTCCATATCACGGTTAAGTGCCTCCACTTTCAATTTATTAAAATTATTAGCGATTAGTACAATGTGGCCGAAAACAACCTACAATTTAATTGTCACTTTTAAATAAAATTTAGGTAGTGCTGGCAACTATTATTTTGCAGTGCAAAGTTAAATACAATATGAGGCGGCCGACATCAATGTCATTTTCCCTTGAATTCTATAGAAATTTCCAAAACTTTTAAATAGTAAGCAATTTGAACTAACAGTTACGTGATTATCGCTCATAAAATATAACATATAGTCCTCTACTTGCCTTATGGTGGTACATATGATGGAAAATTAATAATCTCATGAACTATATATCTCTCAAAAAGCAAATGAAATCTTCTAAAACCAGGCAAAACCTCAAATAAAGGTTCAAAATCCCGAGAAATTTCTGATTACCTCTAGCAAAAAAAAAGAAATCTAATGGGTTTAAGTCGGGACTTCGTGGTGGCCACAGCTCTTCAATACTTAGTACAAGTAAGATAATGTATAGTAGGAACGGTATCTTGCTAAAACTAAAAACATTACTTAAAGCTAGAGAAAAATTCTCCAAAACTAGAAGTAAATCATATTTCAAGAAGTTCAAATACCTTTTCCTATTCAGCTTTGACGAAAGTTTATCTGATCTAAGAAACTTTTAGTGCTAGTTTCTGGATCCTCCAGTATTCGGATGAAGATTTCCTTTCTTGATCCACAGTGAACATGTTTGGTCTTCCATTATCCGGTTTTGAAGAAAAGGAACCAGTCTCATCTATTTTGTTGAAATGTATTTGTTTAAAAGTTAGATTATTTGGTTTTCTATAATTAAGATAAAGTTCCAGGAACCTTTCAGCAGCACGTCGACTTTTAAAATTTGTTTAGACATAAGCGCAATCAACACTATTACTGAATTTATTCCTTGATGCATTCGTGGAAGTATAATAAATTTTTCTATCACGCTATAGTACTCACAAATCGTTGGCAGTACACCGGAAAATTTAATTAAAAATATCTCGAAAACGGTTAGAGAGCTGGGAATTTTTACAGAATATCCCCTTCCCCCCTTCAATTACCGCATCGATCACCGTCGAGTGACTTGAACGACCTCGTCGCCCGTTACCTGATTGTCATTCATAATGTCCACCCCAGTTGTGGGCGACAGGTCAAAAAGCAATTCCATTGGACTATGGCCCATATGCCCGGAAAATATTTTCAACTGTATTGTACCTTTATCACACAACATTGAAGTACGATGGATTCACAACCGCTCCGCATTAATGACAATTATTCCTAATACCATTAGAACGCTAAAATTTTAATTTACTGTAGATACTTAGTTTAAGTACTTACCAATTCAGTATAAGATAAGTAATGAACGCTACTGTTAATAAAGAGGTACCATGCCATTTTTACCTACTGCCAATGCAATTTTCAATTTTCTGGATATTTATAGAATTTTGATATGGATTTGCACTTACCTAATCAAGCCTTCTAATTATAATTTATCTTTAACACATTTAATTATTATTTATGTGACATTGTTTGGGTGGCGGACAATGTAATAACGGGTGGGTGCGTACGTTAAAAATAAATTAAAATGCGTCATAACGCGGAAGTATGTTTGTCTGCGTGTAACGTTTGTATATAGTGCAACGCCACAAGAACACCCCTATAAAGTAACATGATTGAGTTAATTTATTCATATGCACCTTAATTTTTTTGGCTGGTTGGAATGTAGTTGCGAGTACTTATGAATTATTAACATATTAGAGGTGTTAATTATTCTTACTATTACTTTCTAATCACACCACTCTTCCGAAATATAGATCAAATAATGAGTAATTGCACTTCGAGGTTTTTTTGGACTCACAGATGGTAAAAACTATAGAAAAAACACACATATACAACATATTATTCTTCCTTTTTTTATTTTTTCATTATTGTTTGACCAATGCGACCTTTGACGGTTTTAAATACTGAAGATTTTCTTTCACGAACTGAATTTCAAAGGTTGCAAATGCGAATTTTAAAAAAATTATTCTTTATATAATCATGCACATACGTGTGAAAAATTCACTTTTCGCACACTACTTGAGGGAGCGTCGCCGTCATATAATAGCACATCGTCCAACAAGTGACGAAAATCGAATTTCATTTCATCGATAGAACAGTTTGTTGAATTTTCCCGCATTTGTGAAAATGGTTTTTGACAGGTACAACGCTATACTTTTTCTACAACCACGCATTATACAAACGGTAATTAAACGATTAAACAACTTAATTGTCATTAACATTATCAAGCACACATGCACACGGTTTAGCAGTACACGATTTTATAACAAGCAGCCAAGTATACACAAAATAAACAATACAATGTAGTATTCAGTTCCACTGCAAAATAATTACAGCTCCACTATACCGTTGACCTACTCGACACTTTGCGAAGACACAAAGATAGGTTATTATATATTCAGTTTTGTCCTATGCAATCCTGCTTCATGTCATGGTTCAATCACTGTCAACATGTGGACTGTTTTCACGCATCACTGTCAAACTTTCATTCACGCGTCACCGTTCATCGCTGTCAGTCACTGTCATCTCTAGAGATGAATGTTAACGTTTCATTTAGAGATGAAAGTAAATGTTAGGGGGATTTCTTCTTTAGAGATGAAAAGGAAGTTTTCGGTTAGGATGAAGTAGAATGAAAGTTGTCTGTTTTCCATGGTCGTAAAATAAACAATTTTGATACTGTTTGCAATACATGATTACATATGTAGTAAAGAGGTTCATTCGATAATGAAAGTCTTCATTAACGATCACCAAGAAATCTACTTTTCTGCTTGCATCAGATACGGTAAAATACCTACACGTTTTTTACTTGATTCGGTAACCGCTTAAATCCAATTAGGTTAGTCTGAATGAATAATAATTAGGAAGGGCACGTGCTAGCCCCGTCTTGGCTAAACACACTTCTTTGAAACTATTTTCCATTTTGCTTACATTACCTGCATGCCTCTTCTAATGCGTCTAATTAGGCTGGCTCGATTATTTAATTAAGTTATTTCAGTATAATCAGATGTAGGAATTTTTCTTGGACAGTTGCTTACAACCACTCAATAAGGGCACGTTGTTTACATATATGGGGGCTCTATGTTTGGTATAGTGGAATAGATGAGTTGATTGCAATGCCGTTTTCGAAAAAAGTCTTATGTCAACAGACCTTTAAGAGCAAAAACATCCGTTATAAAAATATTTGTACCGGATTAAAACTACCCTAATAACGTCAGTGAAAGATAGCAGAACTCCACGTATTCAACCTATAAAAGAATCTATTTCCGAAAGGAGCTAGTCTATCCAAAAACTGCCTAAATTCGAAAAATTTCTTGCTGGCCCTTAGGATGGAGATACGCCATTGGTTTTTTCGCTAAGGCATTTTAAGCGTGTTTTTAAGTTTCTTCTGAACGCTTAAGTAAAAGAAAAAATCAAAATCGTGCCGGGAATTTTCTCTACGTGGGTAAAATTCATCTGAAATCTTCTTAAATTTCAAAAGATCTTAACTGCGTCGTAAAACGAGAGTTGCGAAACTGATGGATGTCTTGCTTTGTCGTGTGGTTTGTTTAGATCCCTGTCTCGCTCTAGCATAAAGGGAAGCCGATTGCCGACTGTCGGAAATATTCAGAAATATGCGCAATGTACCGATTGGAGTTTCTTGCGCATTTTTCTGACTATTTCTGATAGTTGGTTTTCTGCTTTGTTGGCTGTAAATTGTACGTTTCGAAAACAATGAAATTTTCAAGGGTAAGCACGTTCAAAAACGCCCACCTACGAATTTCATGTAGGGAATGGCAGAAAATCAATTTTTCCTACGAACGTGCGGTAAAGCAGTTTCATCGCCAGCAATTGCGAACAGAAAGCAGCACTTTACCGCCCGTGTGCGATAAAAAGCGCCAGTGTAAACTTTTTTTGACACTGGCACGTTTACTTCGTCCGAACTCCGCTTCGCATCGTTCGGGCAAGTGCGATACACGTGCGGTAAACTATGTCTTCCCGCACTTCCATAAATAATCATGACGCGTGCTCGCAAGAGAATTGAAGACGACTTATGCGTCTGATTTTCAGTGGTAATCTCTTCCGAGATTGTAGCTGTATGAAAAAAATTAAGAGCTTCAGTCGCTGGTGCGTGAAAACAACGACTAGTGTTAAGAATTCGGTAAATTCTACTATCACCGACAGGAACCACTTAAATAGCTGCACCAGAAGACCAAGAAAAGGCAAAGTGTGTTCATACATCGAAATATATTGCATAGCTCACGTGACAGAATTCATATCCTGGACGAGTTGAATATTCTTCCTGAGTCCCGAAGATGGCGGATAAAAAGCTAATTAACTTTAGATCGTATCGTGGTCGTTTATAACGTTTTAGTATTAATTATGGGGAAAGTTAATGCAATTATCTTCGTAATAAGTTTGCAAATTTGCATATTGTGTTGGCAGTACTAATAAAGCTTAAGTATAATATTGTGATGAAGGCGTAATGAATTCGTATTTAAAACGAGCATCCCTAAAGAAACTGACCTGCTATCTGAAGCAAATTAAAGCTTGACATTGTTGCATTCTTGCCGTTATTAAGTTATCACTTTTTCGCTAATTTCCTTTGCAATAATTTATTATTGAACTTAACTATAATTGGATCTAAATTTAGCATTTTGCCACTGCGTTGAATTTATAATAATTCGGAATACATTAGCACATATTAAATATGTTATCGTCAATCAAAATACAACGATTTCATTTATTTTCATTAAAAAATAGTAATTGCATTAATAAGGTAATATTTCATAACAAATTAATTAGTCGTATGACATCTAATATCTTTATTGCGTTAATTAAAATAACGGGTAATTAAAACTGCACTGACAACACAGGCTGATTGAGGGGATTTGTCAAGGAATCTTAGCGAGGTAAGGAGGAAACGGATTGATAGGTAATTGAAAATGTGAAGATTAGAGATTGGATTTTAAGACGAACGTTTAAATTAATTCAAGATTTCCTTCATGAATAATTCATTTTTATGAGCTAAATCAAAAACATTAAGAAATCATATCGCTAAATCAACTCGACCAGAGTAGTGTAATTTTCACACCAGACGGACAAAAACTGAAGGTTTCTCTTTGCAGACCTTATTAAGGAGTTCAGTATGGTACTAGTGCAATTATGCAGCCGATAATTGCACTGGTGCTAATCGTCGCGCAAAATAATTAGGGGAAAAACTGTACCGGTGTTGTGCTGCTTGGAACGTCAGGTCTCACAGACGTCAAATATTCTCTGGATAAACTGGAGCGACTCTATGTGGTAATATCTATGTAATATGGGCGGTTCATAGCTAGAATGAAGGGGTAACGCTATTAGTATTTTAGATAACATAAGACATGTTAGGATTATCCTCATGCCCCAGCAGGCTCAGGTTCATGACGAAACTCTTGAGCTCTTACTACAAGATAGCTAAGAAGGCACCTGAAACCTTCGGTAGAGCATGAACTTCTTTTCTTGGTTCCTCATTCCAGTTAAGAAATCGCTACTTTATCATTTCAAAATGCAATTTGCACTTTCAATGAGAAATATCACGTCAATGCCCAGAAAATCCGCAAATTCCCTCGGGGAAAATATGGATGGATAGCTTCTTAGTACAATGTATCTGGAACAATTGTGTGTTCCTAAATAGAATTCTACTCTATAGGATTTATAGTTGTTATTTCTGCTTTTAAATTGTAGCTTCACAGTTATAGGAAATTTGAGCTAATTTTTAAAACGTTTGCCCTGAAGCTTTGGTGTGATTAAAGTGTTCTGACCAGTATTTATTGCGTTTCGATTTTTACAAAAAGGCATTAAAGCCATTCAAAGTCGGGTTTTGCCGCACAGTAATTTTTAATTGAAATTACTGAAGGCTACCAATTTAACACACGTGCGCTCATTGAAAAAGTATTGTATGTAACACGTGAAAAGGTATTTTACCGCACTCGATCGCTGACCGAGCGCGACTTTACGTCCTTTGGTCAACTACTACTAACTAACCTGAACTAAATGGTTCTCCGATTCGCACTTATTAAATTTTTGTTTCATTTTTTTTTACTTTTATTGTAATATAAAAATTACAAGCGGAAACACGAAATAGATTTTCCTGTAATGTCCAGCCACGGCAAAGAATATTTGCTAGCATGTCGTGAGACCCTCAAAGCCATTGCCACTAAATCACTTGCGGCTTTATTTATTTAGAGTGACAATGCCGTGATAGAACTGATCAGTTCAGGTTCCGTCAGTTTTCATCAATTCGAGCCAGATGGTCCCAACTGGCGACCGTTGTCATTACTTTGGGTACTGACTAGTTTTAATGTGGCCACATGATGAGCGGCATGAAAGAAATAACCATCTCCTTGTGGGACAGAAAGTTGTTTTTTCAATTCTGATGTAAACCTGAAATAATATTAATTGAACCCAAGGAGGTTGCAGGCGGCTCTTAATTTAATGGTACGGTACAGTACCATCATCCCGTAACCCCAAAGTTTAGTGCTCGGCTCGCTGGGCATCAAAAGCCAACAACCCGTCCTCGTACCACCTGCCCGGTACGATCACGCATCATGTTCACCAACGCCCGGCAAAACGTTGGATCGCCACCGCGGGAATCATGTTTTCGTGTCAATTTAAAGTACCATAAAAATATATAACATACATAAAATAAAAATATAAGACACTAATGTAATTGTTCTACCTATGACTTCTCGGATATTAACAAATTCGACCACGCGGTGCCCCGTCCGGCAATAATCATTTCTATTTTACGATGTTGAGTAATTGTTTTCGTCGGACGTTTTGGGTGCTTTTTCAATTTAGAACGAAACCGCATTCATGTCCTCATTTGTTTACGTCGAATTGTGGTTCCTCCATGTAATAGACCCGAGGTGAAAGTCACCATGAACCATTTCGATGGCACCTGTCAGGCATCCACCAAATAAGGCCCAACAATGGAGGAGGTACAACGCAAATTGCTTCCGAAATTTTGGCGTGGGTCCGGCTCGAACCACCATAAAAATTCACATTTACTTAATGGTTTAATTGTACGAAACTACGAAGAGTGCTTGTCATGGGTTTTACGAAGCATAAAATTAACTTTTAATGATTTAAAGAAATTAAAATTTTGTTCTTGTTCTACCGAATTAAAGACCACAAGCACAATGATAGTAATCTATTTAAATTGTTTGAGATTATTTAAATGCTGAAATGCGTGTAATTAGCCAAGACGTATCCGTTTATTGTCGACGCTCGTCTTTAATAAATTTCAACTATTTTCATTAATGTAGGCATATTTTCATGATTTATAAATAAGGGTACCCCAAAAATTTATCATCATTAGCATCTACATTGAAATTTAAAATGTAGCCGAATAGGATCTTAAACGGTGGTCCAAAGTTCACTAATGGTGGATTTATGCTCATCTATGATTTATGACTCAACATTGGACACTTAAGATTTATGACGTCAAACTGACGTTGACTCCTTCCTTGTTCAGTTGCGGATTGCGCTCGCTTTAAATCTAAAACCTATCAATTATGAAAATAACTTTAGAAATGAATATCTTTAAAATTAAGATGATCACCGCTACTGACAGTCCAAGTCATGAGCCGAATTTAAAACTCGACGTTAGATTTGATTTCGGTGCTAGCTGCGAACGTGGCGTCGGTGCCAGCTCCAAACGTCACGTCGGCGTCGTATTCGCAGCACAGCTTGACAGCCAAATATATCCTTGAAATTGAATTTCGCGTTGTTTTGCATACCTAAACATAAGAATATATCCCCTCATTTCATGTTTGACATTTCCTCAAAAATTAAAACATGATTCCCCCTGATTATATTGGACGACGTCGCCACGCTACGATTTTGTTGCAAGCGCCAACTCCAAGAAGATAAAATTGGTTTATCTTCGACGGCAGCTCAGCGGCAACTTCACATCCGACGGCGCATATGAACGGGCTAATTAAATTTATTGGTATTTATCTTTCAGTACCAAACTCAAATCAATTCTAAATATGAATTCGATGGCAAGTTTATGGATCCGGCTTTAAAGGCAAGAAATTCAACTTTTTGAAATGGGAGTTTCCGTGTACAAGGCGAGTTTTTTTGATGATTAGTGAAGGGATCTCGGAAACTAGCAGAGTTAGGAAGTTGGTTAGATAGGGAGAGAATTGCAGCTCTAGGGGAAGAGTTTAAAGCCACTTTCGGTTTCTTGAAAAAGTGCATGGCTTACTAGATATTTAGCAAAAACCAAATTTTGTCAGTTTATTTTAATCTTTTCTTTTAGCCCTGTAGTTATTGGTTTTAAATCGTAAAAAATTGTGTACCAATATTGTAGATAATTTTGTCCTAAAAAACATAGGTTAACCAGATTTTTTTGACAGCTGTCATTTTAGAGATATGACATAAATTTGCTTTTTTGGAAAGCATAGTAGGTTATGACTTATTTAAAAAGATATTTTTTCAAGTTTTAAAGTGATACCAGTAAATAGACAGTTATTTCTCAAAATGGCGGATTCGCAACCTTTTTTAAATCCCATATTGCAATTATAAGATAGGTGGCCATGAAATCGTTCATATTGATTTGTTATTTGTTTGACACTGACAGCTCGCCTCATTTAAGTCAAATTAAATTAAAATTTTTTAATTACTTTAATAAGATTTCTTTTAGTTTTGAAAAAATTAAATATCTTTCTAGGAACAATTATTTATCAACTGTTGTTGAAAAAGCCCTCCGTTGTTATTCACACACGTATTGCATCGCTTCAGAACTGAAATTGTAGCTCTTCAAATCGAACGCTCATCGATAATATCGAAACCTTCTTCAACCGCTTCTCTAAAATCTTCTACTGATTGATAATTTTTTCTGTAACCTTCGTTTTCCATTTTTCCTCATAGAATATGGAATATTTTTATGCTTTGAAGTTGTACAACACTAAAAGAACCGTTTACTAGAGTTTAGTGCTGCGTCGGTCTCTCTTTATTTTGGGGGTATTCGAGGGATAGGAGACATAAAAGAAAGGATCTTCGTCGTCATTTAACCATCGAGGGAACAAATCAGCAGCATCAAGGGCAACATCAGAACTATGACGTTGATTTTCATAAAATTGCAGTCAATATCATCGGTTCTTTTCTCGAACTGATATTAGTGACCGTTATTTTGTATTAACCGTAATTTTGTGGTGGACTCGGTCAGAGCAAATGGCCGTAAACCTACGACATTCCTAATCAAAAGTTCTCAACTGCTCTTCAATAATTTGTAGAAAGTTTCTTGTCTATCTTGTGCGGTAGTCCCGTGGAGAGCCCGACTGAGAAATGAAGGAGAAGACGTACAAGCACGTAAGAAATCTAGCGGCACATCAATAATCAATTTTTCACCAGTTTGCTGGGATGAAGAATTTTTGGTTGAGACTTTTGAAGGTTTTTAATCTGGTGAAAGCCGAATTAGAATTAGAAAGAATTAGAAGTCCCGTGGATGTGCAACGGTAAAATATCGACAGATAAATTAAATTCAGCTACGATTCTCGCACATAGGACATTTTCAAGCTTCCAGCCTGCTTTTTCAGCTTTTAGATATCCTTCAGTTAATCTTCTTTTTCCTCGTTTCCGAAGGTACTAGCCAATATTGCCATGCCTACAACGTGCTGCAAGATTCCTACCCTAACAGATGTCCCATTGCATTAAAGCAAAAACCCTAACCGAAAATTGTTCTTCATAAACAGGTTCAGGGAGCAATTACCATTCCTTGGTCGGAAAGGCAAACATGCTGTTCCATAGCCATTCCATCCAAAAAATCGAAACCAGTCCAGCGCAGTAATTTGGCAAAACACAAAGCGCTTAATTAATATGAGTTTGCTTAATGATTCGACATTGCATTCAGTAAATAACCTAGTTGTCAGATGCCGGAGTAAATAAAGATACAAATACCGACAGTCGGTTTTTACGAACATTTCTCAAATAGTCTTAAGCGGCTTTGTTTTAATCCATTTAAGAAAGGCTTAGGCTGTTACCCCCAGTTTGCCTACTGCCACACTGTCGAAGGTGTAAATTCAGGGCTATTGATGTTGTGGCTTAACGTTGAACAGCTACTGTAAAGGGTTGGTAAAGTGAAGGGTAACGTGAAGCATTTCCTTAAGGGAAAAATTAATCGTTTGTTCCTGTGTATTTAAAACGTATTGCTATGCTGGACTATGCGAAGGATAATCAGGATGTCGACGAGGAAAAGCTGGAATTTTTTCAAAATTAGTGACTTCCCACGTTTGGACGTGTTGTGGATACTTTTAGAATTTATTTTTTAATTTAGACTACAATGGACAAAATCAACTCTTTTTCCACTATTCCTTTGCTTTATCTGCAACTTTTATCAGCTGTATCAGCTTTTTGTAATTCTCACTGCCTTCACATAAAACCTTTACACTTCTATAAAAGCAATCAATATTTTAATAAGTCTTTGTACAGCAACTAGTCCATTAGAAGCACACATGCGGTGGTTATTTATAATGAATATACCTCTATCACATTTACTATTAATAACTAATTGCTAATTTTTATCAAAAAAAGCTCCATTACCAGCGATTTTTCATACCAAAGCCCATAACTTGTTAAGTTGAATCAGGTAGAAGCTATAAGTTTCCTCATTTAATTTAAGGCTTGAATGACCAAACTTATTGCAATATTGGCAAAAAATCTATATTCAATTAAGATTAAATGAAGTTAATTAACAAGGAGTGCTTTTATTGCTTATACATAATTGAACTACTTTCTATGATTTTTTTGAGATTTATTTTTACGCCGGTCAATTTGCGTAACACGTCTGAGATTGTTCTAAAGTGCTCATGGTTCTGCTATTATGCCAATTTAGTACGTTATTAAATTAACACGTAGTGTATAGGCAAATTTTAACTTGCTCGGAAGATTGAAAATAGTAATTTTAATTTGAGGTCATGGTCTATTAAAAAATCACAAAAAAACGTATTAATACAAATACAGATAAAAAGTCTAGATATACATGATAATAAGAAATTGGGAAATAAGAGCCTCTTTCTTCTTCGCCCAAAAACTTTGATGACATATTTTTTTCCGTTAAAAGGAATTTTGCAGGTTAAAAAGTCATATGTAAGTACCTTGAGGAGGCTATACGTATACCGTCACCAGTTATCATTATTATAACATTATATGGAAAGTGGCAACAAGGCCCAGTTGTATACTCGAATTTAAATTTAATGGCATTTTTTATTTTCATAGAGAATGCAAAACTAGGGTACCCGTTGCCATTCTTAATTGACAATAAATACACATAGAAAAGCTATGGCCCCCTTTGAAAACGACGATCTAGATTTGATTGATCCTGATCAGCTAGTTTTCAGCCAACCTGATTAATCCCCAATTACGCCAGCCAATCCGATTAGTTGAAGATCCGTAGATGCGGATCAATCTGATCTAGATTTTCATTTAGCCTTTCTGTGGTTTGTAATTCCACACGTTTATATTGCAAATCTGCTAAAATCTCCTTTTTCAGGGACATTCTCATATAAGTAGCATTCTAACTGGGAAATGACTAATTCGTTTGTAAATTAAATTGCCAACATTTTCAATAATGTTCTTTCATTTCAGAATCTCATCCGTCTGAAAATTCGGAAAACATGGGAGTTTCAGAGGAAGTTACGCCTGCTGCGGGTACCGAACCAAGGCCTCCAGGGCAGGACCAAATAAGTGATGGCAGTGATCATGAACCTGATGATTATGCTCCGAAACGAAAGCAGCGGAGATATAGGACGACGTTTACCAGTTTCCAGTTGGAGGAATTGGAGAAGGCATTTTCCAGGACCCACTACCCGGATGTGTTCACGAGGTATGGCAACGATTCATTAGAAATCTGAAACTGAAAAACTCGACATTGAATACTGCTTCTATGCTGACGAGGCTAAGTTTTAAACATTACAATTTTATTTTGATGAGTGTCGAGAGAGATTTATATTTACCTACCTTAATCTCGTTGGTCGGAATTAGCGTAATTTATGATTTGGTTGGTTTAATCTAAGTTTTGGATATCCATAGCAAATTCCCAGCAAGAATCAGTTTTATATCGGGTGTAACTTTGAAATTTTCTCACGAATTTTTACAAAAACAAACATAACAGACTAAAATAGTAATAACGAAAACAAACGCTAACACACACGTGTGTTAGACAAATTACATTAATTGGGCACGGCGGGATGAAATAGGCTAGCTGAACTACCAAGACCGAAGTACTAAAACTTATCTGCCTCTTACAAGTTTCCGAAAGATTAAAATGGTGTTAATTTCAACAATAATATTGAACAAAATATCACGAAACGCCCGTTATGAAATTGGTCGGGTCCAGATCTGTAACGATATTCCAATCTGCAAACAGAGGAGGGAAAACGAAACATCGAACTTTTCTAAATTCTGGGAAGAATTTTGAATTATGAAAAAGACCTACATTTGATCATTTTTTAAATTTTCGTATCGATATCGTCGACATCGTTAATACCTTGGTAATTTGTTGGTAATTGAACAAACCGACCTCAAACTACTTTCGTGATTCTGAAGGTACCTCGAAGTGAAGGGCTCTTAAAATTGAAGGAGATAAATTCAGTTAGCAAATTTTCAATCTCGATCTTGGTATCACAGGAAGTTCTGGTTTAGATCACCTCAAAAAATTCTTTAAAAAATACGAAATCTTTCTGTCTCAATTAGCTCTGTAGATAAAATTGTACAAGCAGTCATCTCCTTTAATTTCTGAGATAATGGAGTCATTTTCATACCAGTTTCACGAAGTTGAAAATGCGCTTAAATGAATTCGCCTCAAGAAACATCTTCACATTAGTCTAAAAAGGTGCAAAATTTAAGCAGTACCCTAATGTGTGCCACAACATGGGAAATTGAATTTTCATCCCCCAAAATCTCCAAGTAAGCTAAAAAGAGGAAGAACGTGAAAATCTTCAAAAACCAAGTCAGGGCCAACTAACGCGTAAAAATCGGAGTATTTTGAACGTGATTGAATAAATTGGTTTACGACCCGAGTTCTAATAGCAATTTTTGGTGAATCGTGCACCATGAGTAACCCCGGTGTAGATTTAGAGTTTTCTCTACCTAAGTAGAAAAGGACCCACAAATCACTGGTATCTAAAGCAGTCAAATGAGTATATCATGTTTGCGTTCTACAACCCACGATAAAGTAATCGGGGCTTCTCGACAGGCATTCCGACTTGTCTGCAATTTGTCGGGGCACTCCGGTCGGCTTTGTAAAGGTTTCAGAGTCAATTAGGAGGACCCACAAAAACATAAGTGCTATCGCATGATGAATATAGAAATGTTATTGTTTTTGCATAAAAATATGTGGGTTTTTGCCAGCGCGATAATGGATTTATAGTCTCTGAAAGGATTGAGCGAAACGGTTTCGGGCAACGAAAACGTTGCTCGCTAATAAAGCCCAGCCCCGGCAATTAAACGCGTCCAAATCCAATCAAGTGGTGACCTCTTTGGCTTAATTGCGATTGTGAGCAACATACTCGCCATCTTTCGAAATTTGATAAATCTTTTGTTGTTTCAGGGAGGAATTAGCCATGAAAATTGGACTAACAGAAGCCAGAATACAGGTAAGATCAATTAACCTTCTTTCTATAAAACCGATATTATAAATTAAATTTCCACAGCAATTTCTGAAAATTATACGGCAAAAATTGCGTTAATTAGATTTCGGAACAACAAAAATTAAACTTCACCTTGATTCTCTGTTAAGGTCAGACGACCGCAACACCAGAGCTAGTGATCTTACATAACTGCGTTAAAATGTTTCGTGAATGATTTAATTTAATTCAATCGGTGCAATCTCCAGTGGCGTGGATATGGTTCAGGTAGTGTTTCAGAAATAAGCAAAAAGCACACAGTTGACTTAATTAACTCGATAGAAATGAGGTATTTCCCAGTGAGAAGAAGAAGCGCTTTAAATAATGGTACTAACATTAGCCTGGTTTTTAATTTTTTTTATATTTGACGCACTCCCGCCACTTTATTTGAATAGATAAATGAAAAGTTACTATGTACATTTTCTTTTAATAAACGAGATATCAACTGAAAGATATTCTCAGTATACAATACTTAAAATAAAAAATAGTATCTTGCCCCCCAGCGGCCACATGTGCCTCTAATTTTTTGAGTTCATATTTGCAAAATTGAGTTTCGTAAGAAACGCTCAAGCTGAATCCTCTTAAGTACAAATAAGATGGCGTAATTGTTGTTTTCACGGAAAGGGCTATGTTTGGTGAATTCTTTTCTATCAGAAGCTTTAACTGAATCTACACTCCGTATATCGCAGTTTTTTTTATTAACATTCATTCGTTTATCTACTCATAATATTTATTTAAAAAAACACTACAGGTTTAAGTCGTTTTTGACATTTTTGCGCGTCAGACCAAGTCAAGAACGTCATACGACGCCTCGGTCTCTGGAGCGGGTAGGCTTAAATGGCGATTTTGCCGTGGGAACCCAGCGATAGGTGATTATCGTATGGTATGTAATTGCACCTTGAGCGCAACTCTGACACAGATGATCAGAGTACACAAGGTTTAATCTAAGAAGTATATAGAAATTTCTATTTTAGGTTAATATGCATGAATGCAATTTGGGATCAAAAAAAGCGTGAGAATTATAATATATTCGGAGGAGGGTTTCATGTTCTGTATCACAGTGACATATTTGGAGAATGTCTGATTCGTAGTCATTGACAAAACTGTAATCGCGATAAATTACCCCTGCTACTCTATCTACGATTGTTACTTAATAATAAAATATCTGATTTTTAGTGCAGATGGTTCTTTTTTAAAAATTCTTCAGAAAACGTCCAGGGAATTAAAGATTAACGGGTTTTGGTTAACCTAAATTACAAAAATACAAAAAATACTAATTCAAATGGTTTTACTCTTTTGTTCAAACTTATCATCTAAGTGGCTCTAAGTGGCATTAATATGCAGTAATAAATGCATACTTTCCATTGCAGTTTATTTCGCAAGTCAATTGAATCTTCACAGTTAATATGCCAATAATAGGCGAGGTAATACATTCGTTTTAGTTGCCAAGACCGCTCTTCCATTTGAAATAAACTCGCTCAGTTTACGAGACGTTTATGCTCTACTTTATCGCCACCTAAGAGCCACTTGGTTCCGCTTTAGATTATTCTTTCTACTGGTAGTCCCAGCCAACTAAGTATGTTCCAGCATACTCATTAATGTTGTTCACATTATTTTCTGAATTTAGCATATTTACGATACAATTATTTATTCTGTGCTACAAGTACTTAGGCGCAAAAATTTAACTTCCAGGTAACTTTACCTACAGGATAATTTCCAGGCAAGCTATGCTGTCGACCAAAATATGGTTTTTAATTGAAATTATCTTCCAGATAAGGAGGGTGGAACCCTAATTTGTAGGCCCTTAACGATGCGAAGAAAAGTTACATAATACAAAAACCGGAGTTTACAGTTACTCCTAAGTACTCCTTCTCCGTGTGTAAATGTCGATTGTCATGAGGTAAGCGGGACTGCACATTACCTCCGAAAATTGGTACAGCAAACAAATTACGGAACGTTAAAATAATAATTGCGTAGCTAAATAACTGCCTAATTTATATCCCACTAACTTTTTCGTTGCGTGTTCAATTACGTGACTGACGGTTCATTAAAGAGTCGATGAAGTGTTATTTTTGCCCACCTTTTGGCATCCATTTTGCCACAATTAGGGAAGCATATAATTAGGAATTACTGAAGATATTCGCGAAAAAAGGAAATTGAAGGCTCAGAAAGTGGTTCTTGAAGAATCCTGTCGGTATTGTTGTTTTCGACCCACTTTTCCGCAATCAGAATCAAGTATCCTATCTACCCAGCAAAGGATGGAAATGATATTTTTTAACTTTTCTGTGCCTCTTTCGTGCTTCCTATCAATTTTCGTGGCGTGTTTCTGGAGTGTTTATTGGATCATTTGGATCACTATCTCAGATTTTCATTGCGTACCAAAACTTTCGGAGCGGTTTGCTTGAATTGTCGAGAGTCCACCTCACTTTTTTCAGTAAGTTGCATAAAAAGGAAAACCCTCTCCCCTAAAGATGCTCGTAACTCAATGGATTTTCAAATTACTTATTGAGATTTCGCGGACGCGGACGATTTTTGAGCTTACTTCGAAAAGCTCTCGAAAGGTTTGGTCTAATTCGCGCACGTCTCGTTAAATTGAAATTTGCGTTTCATCAGTGAAATTATGTCAGTTTGGTGGATGAGACCATTTGGATTTGGGCCAGGTTAGTTTCTGGCCTCTTCAAAATCTTTCAAGTGGGTTTTCAGCTTCCAAATTTCCGTTTACTTCACTTTATACTACAACAGCACTCATCGCATCAAACGTGAATTCTGCGCTCATTGTTTTTGACTTATCACTCTAACAAAGGCAGACAGTTGTTGAGTCATGGCCATTAATTGCTCATTAATTTAATAGTGGGAATGTGGTTTTCCTAGTCGCTTCGCTGCAATTTTATGTCGTATACAACATTTACACCTCTCAACATTCCACTAATAGAGGAATAACACGCTGTTTTACTCACGATTATTGAATATAGCACGAAATTTCCAAATTGAATTACCTGGTACATATGTTTTGTTTATCACGATTATTGTAATGAGGAAAAAGGACTTATTATCTTATTAGTTGACAATGGTCTACTTATGTTTTTAATTATACAGTACGTTTTGTAACACCCAACGGAGAGTTCTGCTAGAGTCGCAGCTAGGAAATTTCGCACAAGCAAGATTTGCACTCCTAACTTTGCTGTAATTTTTCTAAAATGTCGTAAAAATACTTAAAATAAGTATACAATACAATACAATAAGTATAGAACAAATACTTACAATAAGTATTTGTTTTTAGAAAAATAGCATCTCCCTATGCTCCATGCAAATTTCTAATTTAGAGATTTGCGTCAAGGATAACGGGCAAACTAAGTTCAAAAAGTGAATTTACTTAAGTTTATCATTCGAAGTTACCTCCATTTGCGGCAAAACAGACCTAATTAAAAACTTAGAGCAACGTTAAGAGATTTGCAAAATTCCGGAAGGAACAGTGCAACAGAAATCTTAACTGTATAATAGATAAAGGCACCTTTTAGGCTTGGAACACCAAAGGCATGTGGCCATCGCGGAGTCGATATCGAATCTCCCAAAATTTTGAGTTAATAAAATAAAAAATTGCACATTTTGAGAGACCAGGAGCAACTGTCGCTCTGATGTAAAGAGTCCACATTCAAGAGACTTAAGAGCGCCATCAAACGATCAAATATTACTCTTTTAATGGCCTGGGAGAAAATTAGTGTGTAACTCGTGCGTAACTTTTATTGACGAAACAAAGCAATTACAAAAACAATCACAAAAACTTACAGACAAGATGGGAGAGGAGCTCTCGAACTGAATACAGTCGGAACAGAACTGCACTTGACCTTGCCCTCGTCGCTCTTTTTCTAGGTCCAATATAGTTTTTGGAAATCCCCATCATCAAGGTTAAAAGATCTAGATTACTAAGGCTATAATATTTACATTGTAACCGTGACGTAAATAGACTGTCCCGATTTCCCTTCTAAGAGGTGCAATAAAGAGGCCGGTTCGACAATATTTTTGGAATTCTCATCATTATCATCATCATCATCATCATCATCATCATCATCATCATCATGACGTAACACGGATTAAACTTAGCCATTATCCCCACATTATTCACACACTATTATTCAGGTTGCTCTAGGTTATTTCAGAATTCTCGAATATTCCGGTTGAAATGGGTCAAAATTCTCGCAGCTAGTAACTCAGATCGCAGGTCTAAAAATATTCTGTTCAAGTTGGACCAAGCTACGTGAAAATTGTTTGAGAAATTCCTGTTGTTGATATGATCACTCTTCCAAAATGAAACGATTGATTTTTGTTCATCTTGCTCCGGGTTAGGTACCTACTTCCCATTAGGCGTAATGCTTTCAAATCAGTTCGGTATGGGTTACCTTGAAATTCTGGAAAATTCCTGGTTAATAGGATTTTCAAGTTCTCAAAAATGTACTGCTTAGTACTCCTAGATTCTCGAACATCTCTGTTCAATTTGGTTCTGGTTCTCGCCTCGCAACCCAATTGGCTTGAATAGCAATTTTTAAAAATCTAGAAATACCCTGGATCAAGCAGGTCCACCTCTTATTGAACCTGATCTAGAGCTGAGACCCTTCCAGCTTCTTCATAATTTTTGTTCAGATAGGTCAGATAGGTGTCAGTTGAAAATTCTTGAAAGCTTCTATTCGCGTTGATTTAAAGTTGTCCAGTAATAAAGTTGTCCACTTGAAAATTTGGTTGATCCACAATTCTCAATTCCTGTTTCATCCGACGGATTTCAGCAAGTTGATAGGGATTGACTGAAAATTCTCGAGATTCTGTTTATCGCGAAAATTCTTGTGAAGAGTACAGTGAGTTTCCTGAAAGCTCCTATGTATGTTGATTTAATTTTATCCCCAACTCGTGAAAATCCAAGCTGAGATCGGTTTGGGGTAGTCCCTAATACTCGAAAATTCCTATATAAGTTAGTTCGTGGTTGTTTAAATTTTTTCGAAACATCTTGTTCTGATTACCACGATTCAAAAGTTCCAGGTCAAGTGGATACAAATTTGCGACATATGCGTGAACGATCATTCTAATGATATTTGGCAATAATGAAATTCCCCTAAAACAAGACAAAATTCATATGTATAAATCCATGTTACCCTAGTTTTCCGGTATTTTTTGATCCGATTAAGAAGTAGTTTGGCCCTGAACCGCAGGCCTGCTTTTTGCGTGGCATCGTCTTTGTAAGGTCGGGTCCATCAAACTCTTAGCAATACATCAACTTTCAATCAAGCAGAATAAAATCGGTTTCCGCAAAAAGACGACTCAAAAAGGTACCGATAGCTGATTAAGCTCCCGGTCATCCGCATTCCTTTAATGATGTCCCATCCCGACTCGACTCACCTTCACAAACTACAATTCTTGAGAAATGGAGACATATAATTTATTTAATTAAACCTAATCGCTCAAGTCCGTGACTTGTACTCGGTGTTCGAAAAAAATACATTTCTCAAATGACTCTCTTCCTCTTGTGCTGTGTCATTTCGACGCAACAGGTGTTTATGCGTATACATGGGGGCTGATATCTTGATTAAAAAATAAGAGTTTACAAAAAGTGTTATTAATAGTCACATCAAAAATTGGTAATAATAATTTCTTATAGTCAATTAAAGGTTGCGTCGAAAACTAAATGATTACACAGGCAACGTAATGGCATCGCGCGAGCCGACATCCTAAAATTATTATTGCTCTAGGAGTGTAGACAAAAATTTCATGTAATTTATTACTATTATAATCAAGGTTAAAGCAATTTTGCTATTTTTTCTATTAATTTTGCGTTAATGGTAATCAAAACACAACCGTGTAGTTAATAATGCGCATTATAATAACCGTAATTAGCAGCATTTTAATCCAATTATGTTAAAGCAATTATTGTGTTAATAATATTGCTTTTTGTGTTTTGACCGGCATGAGTTATGCAAAAATAAATTTACCAGATAAATAAACTGACGTCATTATTTAACTTGAGACGTGTTTTTAGTAGTTTCAGCTAAACTTCGTTTAAAAGCGTTGAATTATTTTGTTATTCCGGTTATAAAATTTTTTGTTCGGGAAATAGGAGCAACAATGAGCTTGCCAGTTAATGCCATGTTAAAATCAGGACAGGTAATTTACTTTGTAAACAATATCCAATGGAAGAGGCGAGAATAGCTCAATTTGGCCCTCAATAAGCTCTTCGTCATCGGCGGCGTTCATAACTCGCCAGCTTTTCATTTCTTTTGTGCCAGCAAAATCCAATAAAGGGTCATTTTAATAAGTTATAGAATACTTTATTTTCCACTGATTGCTAAATTTCATGCTTGTATTCTTCATTTATAAAACTCACAATGGACCTGGCTTAAAGCGATAAATTATAAAAAGATCCATCTACCTGCGTTAATAGTACCATCTCGCCCATATAATTAGATGATTTCAGGAAACATATGAAATTTCAATATTTCATTCTATCTGTTTTTTAATTTAACCGATATTTTCGGGGTGTTTGGAAAGGTAATTTGTATTTGATTAATGTGCTTTTATCCTGTAGACTTTGAACCGGTGAGACATCGCGCTTGTCCAAAGGTGATAGTCATCTCGCAACTTTTTATACCATGAATTTGGAACAAACTCGATATTGCTCTCTAAAATCAAATTTGTCGCATTCTTTCGAAGATATCTCATTGAATAAAATGACATGAAAATACATACCAAAGGGTTATTTTCGGTGACGCATATCGGGATATCTGGAATTCTAGTAGATAAATGATCTTATACAGGGTGTTTCACAACAATACAGCCGAAGCCTCCACCACACTATCAGTAGTAAAGTTCAAGAACAGATTAAGTCGGAGCACCGAACTCCACCAGAAAGATTTAATTTAATTTAATTTAATTTAATTTAAAAGTGGAATGATGTGAAGAGATCCCTTTACGCTCAATGTGGCACACTTGTATAAAGCCCGAATCACTTTTCTCTTTGTAAACTTTTATTCTAAAATCGCTTATAATCCCAATTAATTTAATTGATAACCACTGTAAATCACTGTCTGGGGCACTAGGTTTTCAGATTTCAACGATGCCACATATGCTTATACTATACACTTTGTAATTGAAGGTAATTTTGAAATAATTATTCTCAGTCATATCACGTCTGATGCAAACGTTAATTACGTTCGATTTAATTATAGAAAACCCTTTAGACCAATGCCAAAGTACTAATTTTCCATCATCAAAAGTGTATTCGAAAATGCGTTAAATAACTGTTGTTAGTCGATTTTTGATCGTGGAGCCGGAGTACAACGTACATGGTCAATTGGGTCATGCCTCATTGACTTCATATGCCTTATTCTTGGTCAAGAGGCTGACATTTTTTTGTACTGAAAAGTTAATTAAATTAAAAAACCTCGAACGAGCTATTAAATTTGTGTGTGTACAAAAGAAGCCGCGTAAATTTGAAACAATATGCGAGTTTGTATTTAATAGGCGCTCTGGGTTCTCGATCAGCAGGACACCATTGAGCTAATTTTGGACCCGGCGGGGGGCCTTTCCTCTGGCCCGCCTCTGTTGTTAAATGTGGGGTCGGTATAATCACAGATTTGTCATGTTTACACTAAAGACGTTTGGATATTTAGAACCCGACCATCATTAAATTTAATTAATATCTTTCGGGCGGCGTTCTCATGATTGGATGTATGACGGTTTTAAAAAATAGATCGTCCTTTTTTAACGCTGTAATTAAATTTCCCTCGGGTGTCTTCCAGGTTAGATTTGTTTTTAAACTGCTAGAATTTATCATATTCTACTGATCGGTTTATCATGTGAAATGGGCTATATTTAATGGAGAGCTCGTTTAAAACGTTCAGTTAGGAGTTGAGATTTGAACGGTGACGAAGCGACTCGAACGACCTCCGAATCCTGATATAAGAAATTGGACCGATGTAAGAGCAACAGTAATTCACTGAGCACTACTATGAAAAACATGTACATTTCAATATTACATAAACTAGAATTAATGTGAAGGTTCACCCCGGAGTATCGCGAGTTTTCGGTCCCCCAGCGAAAGCTTCAAAGCTACTTTATAGTTGAGCATAATTAAGAACATTTTAAGCTTCAAGCTAAACAGCATAGGGGAACGGATTTTTGTCGAAGAACCACCGTTATTACTGCATAGTATAAGTGCATTTACACCGCAGCAATTTGCGCAAATCTCCACTCACTACTCGAAAACAAAAAAAAGCTGGGAACTTCATTAACTCTATTGGATTTAGCGAACCCCAGTCGAGTTATCCTCACGATGAACTCTTAAATGAGGTCTGCGATTAGGAAGCTGAGTTCAACATACCCTGGTTCGGGAACCATAGATCCTCTACATTTTACCGATCCAGGAGAGTGAGTGAAAAAGAAAGCAACATCAACGCAGATTGTTGTGATCAGTCTGATACCGAAGATCAGCTTCGGGCTTACTGCTCCCATTAATGCATCCTTCTTGTCGTATGAGATACCGGCTGAAGACGAATACTTTTAGCGATGATACCATATTGTTAGCATAAATAAATTATTCAGCAGCAAAGAATGTTGTGGGTTTTATTTTTGCCCACATTTATGGGGGTTAGAGTGCATCCAAGTGACGAGGATATGCATTACGACCGCCATCACAATATTGATCACCCTATAATTTAATAGTTAAATTGGCGTTGCAGCTTTTAAAGTGTCTTTGAAATACGGAACTGATGAGGGAATTATGATGGTAGGTGCAGGACTTGATAGAAGTACGTAAACCTGTTATTATTACTTTCCCGAACATTAACGCTTTGTGCACTCATTCGTAATCGTCGTTCCCAAAGAGCATTAAAACGACTTAAGCCATTAATTGCTTAGGAAATAAACATTTCATAAAAGATACATTTTAATAATAAATAATAACATGTTTCCAAACCCGCATTAAACACTTTATGGGCTCACCTGGTCGTTTTTAATCATTCGTTTCCTTTTATTTGAAAAAAAAAGCTAAATTGTTAATTAGCGGCCGTTATTATCATAAACGGTGTACTCGCTTTAAATGCCTTAATAAGAATATTCAATACGGACATAATTAGCGGTATGAAAACTAATTAATTCAGCGTGTAGTTAATGGATCCTGTAAGAATGCACAGGCTGGACGATTACGCGATAAAGAGTAGTCATATAACTATTAAAGCTATTTTAATTTATGACAGGGTTAAACGTAAGCGTAAACAAAATACCACCACAAATCGCATCAAGTGTAGGTATCCATGTAAGATAAACGATAAGCGAGTCTAGTAGATATATCTGCCAAAGGCCATGGTTTTAGAAGAAGCACTGAATATTTATTAAATGGGATATCAAAAATGGTGAGACCAGAAATACCTGCTTGTTACTGATAATTACCACATCGTCGGCATATGAATACAATATTGCCTCTCTACTGATATAGGCAAGGATCATCTCCCGACCGAACAAACATCTGTTTCAACTAAAAACCGTGGAATCTCCTGTTCTAACTAAATGGCGCATGTTTACGCCCATGCAAAGCCCTATTCAATTTACATACCTAATCGCTATCTTCATCAATACCTTCTGGTATGTAAAAATACCAATTTAACATCCATTTTTTATTATATCAATTATTTGCATTTACCATGGTCAATAAGAATCGCCTGAAAGCTAATAACGAGTATCTAGGGTGTCCGTTTCAACCAGGGGGATGTCGGTAACCATAAAAGATACAAGGTCGGTTAAGGAACGGAACACCCATGTATGATTCTTCATCGCCCAGCCTTTAATGTTGAATAAATCTGTTAGCAACTGATCTAACTAACGTTTATCTTTGTCCGAAATAAATTTGGTATTACCCGGTTTTGTCTTCGAAGTCCTTTTTGATAACTTAAATACTGCAAGCTCGTTCATTTAGAGTCTATCTCATTTAGTAATTTCTAATCTATTAGAGCTTTTTTTCTACAAGTTGTTCTATAGTCAGAGCCCTATATGACACTTCATAGGTTTTTGAGGTTTCCCCACAATAAATATTACCACTCTCGAAGCAATCGATGGATAAGGGAGATCACCCATGCTAAGACCATCCCATACGGGTATCCCATTAGGTATATGCAGGATATCGCCCAAAACTTTCAAGACAAATCAAGTTTCTCAATAATAGAGCTTTCAAATTAATTCCAGTCCAACCTTTCAACCACTTATTAATGAGAATTTTTCCTTTTTTACTGAATTTTGACTCCTTGCGCGCTTTAAAGTTATTAACAAACCCCCGCATTTTTTGACATCCAAACGGGAAATTTCTTGGATATCTGGAGTAAACACCAGATATAAACCCTCTTCCACAAAAGGCTCTCAATCTATTAGAGTACTTCCTACATTCTGTTGCCTACGGTAGTCTACTATGTCTTATCCAAGGCAGCAGCACTCAAAAATATCATAATAAAAGCTATGTAACGCAATTACCACACACGAAGGTCATACAACCCAAGATGATGCCATTTCTCCTTAATTATTTTGTAATGCTGAGTCATGTATATTATAATTTGTAACAAAACTGCTTCACATTCACTTAAGTAGTTACTCTTCAGTTAACTTTCGATTGTATTGTAGTTATTTTAAGGCTTTTTCAAATAAATTGTTTTAAAAAATTGTTTATCTATGGAAATCATTTTGTTGGCGCAGTCGGTAGGATAGCTTTATTTATTTTTAAGCATGTACTATGTGTACTAATAAAAGAGGTGAGTAATCGAGCATTTACGACAATGATATTCTGGTTTTAGTACTTTCTTATGAATTTTCGCGTTTTGAGAAGTGATTGATCATTATAATTCGATACCCTATATTTGTATCTATAAAGTCGCGCTGCATTTTTGGAAAACACCATATATATTTCGAACATTGGTATTTCGAAAATAGTTATAAGTTGTAATAAGGCACTTTAATGGAAATAATCTTCTTAGAAATTTGAAAAAAATCCAAACATTTAACAATATACAGAGGATTGCATTTAAGATAATAAAGTTAAATTCTAGGACGACTTTTTGTGCCACCCGGTATGCTTAAAAATATATTCAGTTTATACTTTTGCCTTCATTTTACAACTTTTGTAATAGCTCTCGCATTTTGTAGTAAATATGCGAGCCTTACACCTAAGATATAGTTTTTTTCCGCTCAAAAATCCCGCTTTTAAATGGTTCATCCTGTGTACAATGTTCATTAGAAAATGTCAATTTACCTATCTATTTATATATATAATATATAATAATATAATATATAATATATAATATATATTATATATATATATATATATATATATATATTACCACTCAAATAAATAAAAATGTATAGTTGCAAAATTACAATTAATATGGAACAATGGGAGAAGAGTAGGCTACTTTAGCTACTGAAGGGGCTGCGGAGTAAGCGATAGGTGCATGATCTAAGGGAGCGGCAAATCTCGTGGCGAAAGGAGCGGCAGCCAAAGCTGGACTTGCACCATAAGTAATGGGACCATGCGTCAATCTAGCGATGTGTGCGGGGGTGATAGCCAAGGGGGCGGCTACGGGGGCTAATTTAGCGATGGCGGGGGCGGCAGCGACGGCTTTAACTGCAATTGCAGCTGGTTCTCTACGGATGACTGCGTTGAAGCCATTTACGGGATCGGCAGTGTAGTCTACGATCCTCCTGTTACCTAAAACAATACCCGTATACGGCCACTCCAGTGATAAAATTCACTAAGTACCATCAGGCTCAACGAGGGAATAGCTGCCTTGAACTAAATCTCCGTTCCTGGTTTCAGTTTGGCTTTTGCTGTCTCCTGTAAGCCCATCCTGGACATCGTAGCCGTAGCTGTATTGAGGATTGGGATTGTATTCTTCAGCAGGCGCCGCCACTATCGTCTTGGCAATGGGGCTGGCAAAAGTCAACGGAACTGGGACGGCTGCGTAGGCTGCGGGCTGCAACAAAGCCCCACCCTGGGCCATAGCCACAAGAGTGGCGAACGCGATGAACTATTAGTTTAAACAAACCCTGATATATTTTAAAGGGAGTTGTGCAAATGACCACTTACCCTGAAAGCCATTTGTGCTGATGTTTTCTTGATCGAGTAGCGAACTGCAGTAATTCGAATCGGGCCCGATGATCTTTTATAATCGAAAAATGTGGAACAAAAATGCACATGTGCCTGGACCAGATCGCCTGACAACCGGTAAGTCGTATAAATTCGTGAACGGGACGTTATGTCACAAGATTTTGGTGCCAAGGTTGAAATGCAATAATAATATGGTGGAATCAAATATCAGAAGTAGGGCGGCGCAGGAAGATAATGCCTTAATTAAAGATCATCAGTGTAGTGCCGCAAAAACGAAAGGTGATTTAGTAGAATTATGAACAAGAAACTGGTATATCTTCCTCTATAAGCTGAATGTGGAAATGTAAGAAATGTTATTAATTAGTTAGAATTAATTGGACATATAAACCAAGTGGGGCGCTGGTCAGTTCGCAAGTGCACGCAGGACGCCGCTGTGGAAGACCGAAAAGAACTGTCAAGGATGAGGTATCGAAAGTGCAAGGAGAATGCATTTTTAGTCAGTTATATGAATCTGTGAACTTTAGTTGCGATTACCTGTTTAAATTATTTAAGCGAACGAATAAATATATTAAAATGTATGTAATTGAGGCTGTTAATAAAATTGAGATTATTAATTGCTCGGTGTAGGTGCGTGTCGGTTACAACATTTTCCGTCGACTGCATCGCAAAATACCGGAAAAAAAAATGTCTACTTACTCTAAGTAGATTCACGTGTCAAGCATAAGTGTTGTGAGTGGTCAGATTCAAGTTGTCGTGAGTGTAGTCGGGTGTATTAAACCAATCACAACGCGCTCAAAATCGGCTTAAATAAAAGGCCGTACAATAATAAGGATCATTACTAAATGATTTTGCATTTATTAAACGAACTTCTCAATACTTAGCCGATGTAAAAAATAGTGAAGTTGATGGGATCATGTAAAATCATTTCCCTGTTAATTCGGGAGCCAAAATTTGACCGTATTGCTTCATTAAAAAAAATAAAATTTTCGCTTTAAAAGGGTGGGAAAATATTAGGAGAGGGGGCACTTTTCATTGTAAATAGCATGTTCTAAGCTGTTGAGGCGGGTTATTTTTGGGAATAACTTCTCACATACCATTAGGCACACTATTCTCAATTAAAACTAACTAAGAACAACATTTACCCTTTGTTCAAGGCACAGATGAACATCCTTGTGCTTTTCGGTGATAATCTGTTACTGTCTTCCGAACCCAGGAAAAAAGTAGTGGAAAAAACCAAAATAAACGGAAATTTTTACGTAAGAATCGGTGTGTGCTCTTAATAGGATATTTAGCAAAAATCACGAACAGAGGATGTGGGCATGATTTATGCTGCTAACACTAGGCCTTAAAGGTCTGTTATTTTTATGAATCTTAGAAACATCCTAAGAATGAGGTGCTTTACTACTGTGAAATTCGTCTTTCTAACATTAATTCTCATCATTTAAAAGACCATCCATTTTTGCTCATAAGTAACAGAGTCCATCATGGCTATGGTGCTACCTTTGTCAGCTAGAAGGACTTAAATATTCTTAGCTCCACTCCTAGAATTGAGCATCTTTTGTTCGATGAGGGTTGTTCAATACGAAACGGTTTTTCTAAAATTAGTTTTGAGCTAATCTCAAGCTTTTATTGGTTTTCCCGTGATTGCGCCTGAGCTGTTTCTTCTATATTTGAAATAAAGTCGAGCTTAGCAAAGTCCTAGGGAAGGGCAGAGCAATTTAAGCCTTTCGAAAGAACAGGAGTTTCAGTACCAGAGAGGATTTTGTTGGACAGATTTATTGGTGCCTTTGCAGCCACATGGTCATTATTACTATTCAGCGATCGTGCCGACCGGATCCGATGCAATAAACTTTTTCACAATTGGATTTTAAGCTTCTACGCTACAAATCTTTATTTGTGCTACAGATTAAACACAGCTAGCGACCGAGCAGCATGCCCAAGCACCCGCAATAACTACTTAACCAAGATAGTATCGTTCATAAGTAGTCGAAATTGCCGCACAACATATTAGCCGATCAAAATAAAGGAACCCCCGTCGGGTTCCAGAACAAAGTGCTGATCCGAAAAACAGCAATATCATTGACTAAATAAGACCGTTAATGCTCATGAGATAAAAGAATAATAGCCCGGCAACCGGCAATCACTCCAATCTCAATAACGCTCGGTAATCGGCAGCCAATTAATTGTTATCGATGCCATCAGTGGTATCGTTGACTGTATTCGATTAAGATGGGATATAATACATCAGAAAGAAATGTGCCCACTCACGTTCTACTCTGCTTTGGCTGCCTGGCTGGCGTTAACCAGTAGTGGTACTACCTGTAATTAGCTTTCCAATCGCTATCTGGCTATTATTTCGCCTTATTAAATTTATTCCTCCTGACACCCGTTTGCTGCTCTATAATAAAGAGGTTATTATTACCTGCCTGATACTAAAGCACCTAAATCTTACCATGTCGATATTTACGACTGGGAGGTGGCGGACATCCACCCGGCTTTTAAAGATGATATATGGATTAGCCACAGAGTAAGTGAATTTCGTTTATGGCAAACTAGACTAGGAGATGGCAAAATCAAATTTAAAAAAAAATACAGCGAAAGAAAACAAGTCCCTTCCACGACCAAATTCAGACAACACAGCTAGATCGAGGAACATCTGTCGTGAGTGTGGAGCATCCCCGAACCCTGGTAACACCGAAGAATACCCCTGCCGAATGGTTTATAAACATGATGGGTTGTTAGGTAATTCTCTGTTTATACCAAACTCAGTCTTTTTTTCTATTCACTAAGCATCTATTTTTCATCAACGCAGGTTGGTTAACCAATAACCAAGAACCAGATTGAACCGATCAGCCGTAGCCCGAACTAACCCGCTTGCCGTGCTAATCAGCGATGAGCCCAATGAGGGAATCGCCCAAAGTACAACAGATAAATAAGCTAAATTCCAACTAATCGGCACATTTGCAGAAAAAACTAGCAGTTTCTATTAATAAAGTTGCATTATTTTTTAACAAATGATTTGCTCGCATCCATCAAGAACGATCCACCGCTTCGGTGGTATTAAGTACAATCATAACAACTACTACTTTAAAGGCTGATAAAATCATTAAGAAAAGAATGGCTGAGACAGAGGCAAAAAAGTAACTCTCTTGTCGTTTCTCGGTACCCAGAAATAGTCGGTTTAATGGCACCATATTAACTGCGGCCTCTACATCGGCAAAATATCTCGTTAATGCAATTATCGGAATCACAACGCCAATTATTACGATAATAATTACTTAATCTATTTTAATTATGAAGCCGGAATCCAAAAAATGCTTTGTCGGAGTTTAAATTATTTACCGGGAAACTTCGGTGCCACATATTTGAGAAAAATGCTGGCGACCGCATGTGGTAATCAATATTAGGTGCAAGAAATTTTTCTTGGAAGCGTATCGCGTGTAGAAAACGACATACACCTTGTTCTGAAAGTTATTTATATCGATGGAAGTGTACGGATAAATTACCACGAAGAATTGTTAAGGGAAACTCCCCTTTTTAACGAACTAAATGCCTTCACGATTCTCAATCGAGCTAATTTCGTGTTTCTCTTGTTACAGGTGTGGTTTCAAAATCGACGAGCTAAGTGGCGCAAGCAGGAAAAAGTGGGTCCTCAAGCGCACCCCTACAACCCTTACCTCACATCTGCGTCATCAGCGGCGTCCCCTGCAGTAGTACCCGCATCCCTCCCGAACCCCTTCAACCTTCCCTTCGGCCTCAGGAAGCCCTTCGACTCTCTGACTTTCCGCTACCCCCATCACGTTCTTCCTGGCTACCTCCCCACGCCGCCATCTTACCACAGGGCCGGACCGCCATTACTTCCGCCATCGGTCGGACTTTACCCCTCTGCCAGCTCGTTCCAGACACTGCTGGCGAATATTTCAGCCGCCCAAAGACCAAAGCAGGAGTTTACGACCACTCCGCCCCTGTCGCCGGGAACTTCCAGTACAGTGCCGCCACCTGAAGTCGACAGGCGGAGCTCAAGCATTGCTTCTTTAAGGCTTAAGGCCAGGGAGCATGAAATGAGGTTGGAAATGATGAGGCAAAGTGGGGACTTAATTAGCTAGATTCTTTTAGGAGTGTTTTGTTCTGAATCTCAGTAGAGTTTTTCAAAGTGATTTGTTGGAGAGGTAAAGTCAAATAAAAATATCGAGGGGAAATGGAAAGGTGCTAGCCATTACTCCACAAAGTGGTCATTATTTTGGATCTCGCCCTCAAAGCAACAGTAATCAAGGTAATGGAATTTGGCATTCATCTTCATTTCCATTTGTGTAATTTTCTAGAGAAGTCGATTGGGCTTCCGACTTATCCAAAAAAATGATTCCATCAAGTAATATCATCTAATCGATATATTCTGCATGCTATATGATTCTGCTCTGGACTTACCGATTACCCGTAAGAAACTCTGGTTTAAATGGCCAGATCCAGGCATACAGAGCTTTTCAAAGTTTGTTACACCATCCTAAATTAAATCCTCTTCCGGCTGCCAGTTTGTTGTACATGAAAATATGGAAGACAGACTTTAAGGGCATCAAGCTCTTGACGAGGCTTTCGAACAGAAATGTTGCCATCATTTTTTCGAATTTTACTGTCCCATCGGAAACCAATGTATCCATGATTTTCCAAAAAAATAAACTCAACTTGATATTGTTCAGACTTAAACTGAATTTTTTTCATGAGTTTCTAATAACTTGAATTCACCTAATTTGCTACGTTTTCCCTAATTTAACATGGATTTGCCCAGGTTTTTTGTTGATTATTTTATTATTTTCCATTAACCCGAGTTACCTTCATTTGTTACTGACCGAATTTTCCAATAATTGTTCAGAAATAAATTTTCCTCCAAATTTAAATTAATTTAGCCACAATTATTCCTGGAGCCATGCATTTGCAAAATGGTTAGCACTTAAATAATCTCATGATCACACCATATCAAACACCTAGTATTAGTTTCCCTTCATTCCTGATGTTTATCGCTTTAGTGGAAAAAGATAAATTAGTTTATTTAAAGACATCCTGTATTATATTATATGTAACAATATCTGATCTTTAATAACATAAGTACTTTTGGACGCTTAATTAATTAAACGTTATTTTGAAAATTCACCGAAAGTGTACTTACAACCAATTCAATGCATTTAAGTTTCCTTGTAATGATTTTATTCTTAGTACTTAGATCGTATTTTTATTGCATTTTTTACTTTATACCTGTTTTATATGATGAAGAAGTATTATCAGCTGTTTGAAGCAATAAGTTGTATATAGATTTTATACATAGTTAATAAATAATAGGTTCTTAATCTACTGATGTCCTAGCTAAATAGCAATATTGCAATACTGTGAGAGTGAAATGAAGCCGTCCCGTTTGTAAAATAATTATTACTTCAATAAATAAGATTTATTTTCTGATGTGTTTTTATTTATTTTAGTGTAAAGAAAAAAGAAACTTCCCGTCTTTGCTTGTTTACTGGAGGATTTGTAATAGTGTCAAGTGTCGAGAAGCTCATGCAGATTTACAATTAGTGGTAATACCAAGAGGCTCTCATCCTATAAAGAACACCTTAGATCCTCATGTAAAGACCCTTTACGCCTCTAATATGACACAATTTTATTTTCATGCACGGTCATACTAGATCACTTGAATTGTGCAAGAATTGCTTCGTGAAATAATCACCAGCACAATAATATAGCCTCTCAAAAGACCAGATTTAAACGCAATTGAATATTTTTGGGATCTTATGAGCAGACGTCAAAGAGAACCTCCTCGACCCCCCGAACTTCAACATATGTTAATGATAATTTTGGAAGATGTTGACGAAGATGAAATTAAAAATTGAATATGGTTCGATGCTATGAGGCTGCTGTTCATACAAGAGGAGAGCACAAATTATTAGATTGCGCCCTAAAGGTGTGGAAGGTGTGATTTAATAATGTGAAACGCTAGCTCAATAGTTAAAGCTTCGAGATATCCCTGGTGTAATACTATTCAAAAATTGAACAAGATTTACTTCCTAAAATAGACATTTGCACGCCAACGGTTCTGTTTGTGTTGACAGTACCTACCGAAGTCCTATAGGTGAACGAAAATTTTATATTATTTTTGTAACAAAACAATAACGTACAAGCACATAATTCCGTGTTAAATGTTAATATTTACAAATTTAAAAAGATAAAAAATGTAAAAAAATTATTTTCCGGAGCGATCGTCGCACGACAATAATCTTCCTCTGGCAGATAAAGCTGAACGATCGTTGAGACACAATATTATTCATTTTTTTTTTAAATATGTCAGTGGTGTACGAGAGTATGGTTTAATATCAAACGTTCAAACTTGGAGAACTCCTCAAAATTAAGCGAAACTTTCTTGTAAAATATACGTTGTACGCCAATGGTTTCATTTCTGCTAAAAGGTCTGTATGTTCTCTGCAGGTGCAGAATATTATTCCATTATTTTTGTCTAACAAAACAGTGGCGTACGGGTACGCGACTCAAGGTGTCTAAAGTGAATATTTCGACAATAAAATAAACGCATCAGCCTAAATTGGCATCGCAAGTCAATGCGTTTCAAAGATTTTTCGTTTGAACTTAAAACACATCAGTAGCGTACTGAGCATTCGAAACATATACCCCTATTGAGCATATGATTTTTGGCATTTTTTGCCCAAATCTGTGTCTGCATTACCGATGGCGCCTTTTTCTTTACGACGAAGCGTCTGAACTCAATCTTTTGTACTTTCCAGGTAATGAACAGTTCTCTTCAGCCCAATCCGGTCAGCCGATAAAAATAATTTATTGTACTAACCCACAGTTGTTCCACTGGCTATTCTGTTGGGCCCGATCAACTACAACACAGGTCCAATGCGCTATTGATACTGCTGGACCTTTTCCAGCGGCGACTCACGCTTTCTGCTTTTTACGAGTCGTGTATTCGGTGATAACGTACGGAAAACTGAATTTTCTTAGTTTATCGTGCCAAATTTTCGCAGCTTCAGCTTAGGAACCATGCACGTCCCTTCCTCATCTGCTATTTGCGGACGATTATTTTTCATTAAAGACTGCAGTGTTCGAATAAACTTTCCCGGTCGATGCAGTACTTCTGTGAGAAACTTGCAAAAACTTCAATACTCATTCGGATAGCGTGTGTAGTATTGTGGTAGCGCAGCAGCACCCCCAAACCCCAAAACCTTGCTTCCGGCAGTACGCCATCTTATAGCTCCATTATAATTGATGCCTTACCTATTTCTGGAACCACTTATGTTTGTAATAGTACCACTTATAGAACATTTCGCGTTACGGCAAATGGAAATGACTTAAACGGATACTTAATATCACAACCAGAAGTCTAAATTACCATCCGATATCACTTCTACCGTCTCGCGCTTTTAATCCACTAATAACTAGTTAAAGTTGAAAGATTACGAGCCGGTTTTTCACGAAAATATATAATTTATGAACTCATATATACTTAACTAACAATTTTTGATTTAGGCGTGCCTACTTCCATAAAATAGCGATCCCAATTAAGGGATATTCTTATCGTATTATGATCGCTTACACGGATGGAACGGGTCCTGCCATTGCCTTTAATTACAACCATTTACGATTATAATTATGTTTATCTCAAATTAATATAATAACATGCTGAAAAACTTATTATAAGGTATAGGACATTTTGATGGTCCGGCCTAATTTAATATTATCAATATTTAATTGTGACCTAAGACTTCGTAAGGATAAAGTTTCAATTGGTTGAATGGCAAAAACGCTGCAGTTTGAAATTCCGGCAGTTTTCACAGAAAAAACGTTCTAAGTGTCGAATTCAATCATGAAGATGTGTAAATTCAACGAATTTATCAATGCTCATTGAGACGACCGACCGAGTTTTCTACATTGTAAACCTCCCCGTTTCTATTCGTATTAAACACACTTTTAGGGAAGGTGTTAATCTAATCAACCATAAAAGACTAGGCACTCAATTTTCTAGTATGTTACCTCTTGAAAATGCCGGCACCTTCTTCTTAGGGCTTAATGTCGCTCACTGGTGCACGTCCCCAACCCCCGGCGACTTTCTAAGGGATGCGGCTTCTTTTGGGATAATGCTTCGCAAGTTTTTGAAACGAATTGTTTCGGTTTATTTCAAGGAGGGTGCAAAAAACGATGACAACTCTGTATACAGGCAATTTTTGTTTAAAAAAAAATAATTGAATAATTTACGTAATGTGTGAGCAGTTTAAAAAATTAAGTTATTTCGTTTTTCGCAAAATCTACCAGGGCCGTATTCAGGAAAACAAGTTGCTGATGATCCTTTGCAAACCGAACTTCGTAGAATAAGACTAAGGCCGTCACATTAAAGCTCACAAAAAATTTACGAATGGTTTTAGGTTTTATTTAGGTCTCACCATATTAGCTCACCGTAGCTCAAGAATTTTTTTTCAATTTAAATTTTCGGTTTCGTATGTTCTAACACATTGATATAAAATCAAAGTAGCACATTTATTTTCTGTGTCACCAAATAAACATGCATCATTAGCATTATTTTCCTACTATGGAAAACAGCAACTTTTAGATAAACGCAGTTTAGTTCAATCGAAGACGGGCTTGTTTTTCTCTAGAACTATGCGGTTTTTGCATTGCTTTCGAACTTCTTCTTGTGGCTCCAATGATTATATACTCAGACTGCGAACAAATTGGGAACATCCGTCACTTCTATTATTCCGACGAACAACTATTTAAGAAAATGCTGGCAGAAGTGCACTTGGGATCTCATAAACGTTCTCATAAACATTAAAATTGCCATGTAAAAACTAAATATTTCCCAACAAAGTATCAAAATGTCGGAGACATTCACTTCATTCCATATCAGCAAATAGAGTGTTCAATACTCTGGCAATTTATAGAGAGATTCAGAGTCGTAAAGTTGGACATTACTACGCAATTAACCGCAAAACTAATAAATGTGTCTGTAAAAAATAACGGAGCGGAAGAAGTTATTTAAAGCCATTATAAACAACATAAATATGTATGAAATCCGACTACAATCCAATTTTAAATGGCATTATTCAAATAAATTCAATATCCTAACGAATTAAAAAAGTTAATCGAAGTTCCACTTATGGCACATTTAAAAAACTGACGGTCGCTGGACCGAGCCCAGACTGCCCTGTAATCAGGCTGTCAGTGGACTCCACCCAGTCCGACCCTGATGAAATTAAATTACATGCAAATTGCAATTAAACTACACGTCATATCCAACACCTTCCTTCTCTTCGGGCTCAAAATGAAAAAGAACAGACATATGCTGGCGATTCGTGGGGAAAAAATTAGAGCAAACCATCGTAGAATGCATCTCGCTACCGTCTGAGTTTTTGATTACCTGACCCGCCACTTAACGGCCATAGATCGTAATTAGATTATTAATATGATGGCTCTAAGCAGTATTATTACCATGCGGGACATGTACAGAACATCAGAGAAGAAGGATATTAAGGTAATTTCGTAATGGCCTTATCATTTTTAAATTGGATAAATCGCCTTAATGGTGCGTTTTACATAATTTGCTTAAAAATAATTTATATTCAACTCAGTTTATTAAATTCGTGTTTGTAATTTCGATGTTAAGTTTAACCTTTTATCATTACCAGATAAAGAAGGTAATAAACAAAATAAAGGCGATCCTGGAGGATTTTAAGTGATTTGCCACACCTTGGCTAAACGCTGCGCTAAGTGGGATCATTGCACTTCGTGCTGGGCAATAATAGATCAATAACGAGTGAGGCAATAAATGGCACATTGCACACACTCAATAAGCAAATGTTGCACAACTACACGGAACATCCGAATTGAGTGCAGAGCAGTGGCGGATGCACGGGCAGGACGATGATGTGCCTTTAACCCGTTTACCTGCAGATCGACAATTAACCGTAAGATACACTATCCCTAATTACTAGTGCACTTATTTTACTAGAGCCACTAGAATAACCAAATGGGAGAAACAACGGTAAAATAGATGGGCCCGGGAAGCCTGAAAAAGCCCAGCAATTTTCCATTGATTTACTAATATTTATTATTTTTCTTATTCCGGGCCCTTACGTGAAAGGTACATTTTCGGTACAGTTAACTAACTGGAAAACATTGTTCTTCAGTGTTGTATGTTGAACATTATTTTTTTAATTTTATTTTTTTTTACAATCTGAAATTATGGAGTTTCTGCTTGCTTCCTCTCTTTCCTCTTCCCTTCTATATATGTATAGTAAACGCCAAAAAAAAAGTTTCGCACGTCATCTATGACGAAATAACATGGCCACATTGGTTATGTTTATCTCGGAAACAATACACAACATGTATATCAAACTTATTTAGTTATCATTATCATACGAAGGTAAAACGTATTAATTATTAAAAATACAATGAACTTAGTCATATAGGTACATAAGATAATAAAATATAAACATAATTATAATAAAATATGATCAGAACTTTTGATGTGACGTTATTCGGCAAAAATTCGATAATTCTAATGAGGTAAACATAATCACTGGAAAAATTTTAAACTGACAGGGTTGCCGCTAATCGCAAACCCATGTTTGTTTATTGTCTGATTATTTGTGAAGTTATCTTATAATACCGGCGATTTTGTCGATTTTTGCTCTCAAGTCTTTCCGAGTTTTATTTACTTACACAATAATAAAATTCTTTAATTAAAAACATTTTTTTTATCAAATCTTACGATTGACTGTCCTGAAACAAATTATATCGCATCAAAGATTTGTTCTGAAGTCTGGCAATAGCGTAGGACAGCGCGACATAAAACTTTGATGACGTTCGAGGCTTTTTGTTTGGCGTTTACTATAGTGTTATTAAGGGAGATAGAAAAAAACTTGAACCTCTCATGCCAGTTTTTTAACATCACAGTGTCCAATTTTACCAGTTTCCGACTCCAGGGTAAGTAGCATTCTGCAAATTCTACTAATTATTTGACGAATCTGGTGAAGTCAACCTAAATGAGCATTCCCGTGCCAATATTTCAAAAAACTGCAAAATTCGAAAAAATAATTGAAACTTTGACTCCCTGAGATACATTTAGCCAAATTGTATGTGCATTAAGGTTGGCCCATTAGGTAGGGACCACCCTGTACATAACGAAAACAAAAATGTCTCACTGATTCATGTCAGCTCGTTTCAAGATAAAAGCTTCATGTTCACATCCACGAACGCTTTGTTCCTGAGATACAAAATGTTGGAGTTTCGAGAATGTTCTTGTTTTTAAATAGCCATATAATCTATTAGATGTTTTGATCAAATTTACAATATCGGTAATTTGTTAGGGTCAACATTAGTATAGATGTGGCGAATAATCCAGAGGAATCAGAAAATCCAGAACTTAAAAAAAACCTGAATGATTCCTTAGAGTTGCTAATATCCGGTATGTTTGCTTGATAAACGTGCACTTTTCTGGACGTAGGGCCAACTAATCTAAATATTTCTAAAAGTTCTAGAAGTCCTAGGATTTTTTTAAATAGAATTTTCATGTTTTAATAAATATACTTGAATTAATTCAATATCACGATGCTGGCATTACTTCTATCGTTGTCGACCATTTTTAGCATATTTCCATTATGCAAAGGAATTGATAATTCAGTCATTTCTGCCTTGGCTCGATGGGCAAAAAGTTGCGGAGGTAGTGAATGATTTAGAACGCCCTTACTGCGCTTCATTCATATAAAAATGCCTGCAAAATGTATCTCTTCGTGCTGTTATGTAATAAAAAGCAGTGACTTGTTTGTCCAAATATGTGGTTGTACTCACACCTTTATTATTGATACTAAACGTCGAAAAAGAGAATATAATTATCGTTAGCATTCATAAGGCGCTGCTTGAATCCGAATTGTAAAAGTTTAATGCGATCGTATAAAATTGGGAATTATTGTAAACTTTGAATACAATAGATCGGTGCTGGCATCCAACTGCGATGCCTCAGATTTTAATTTTGTTTATTCTTTTATTGACCATGTGGACCGACAGATATTACCACCGATTTTTACTTTGTAGAGGTTATTTCAAAAAAGACGTAAATAATTTAATGTCCCGTCACTTTAATTTACAATGAAAAAATCGTTCTCAGTAATATGGATTTTCTAAAAGATCAAAAAAATGGTAGATTTCTATTTCGCTTGCTGTCAAAATCGGTCGGGTATCTGCCCAACCTCTGAACAATTATCTAATTAAAATTAATACCCGTTTAAAAAGAAAACTCATCAGAAGATGCCCGCGAACCAAATTAATCATGAATAAATGGGGCTGCCTTGATGATCTTTTTAATTTAATAATTAATGAAAAATATATGAGGGCCTAGTTAGCAGGTGCTCAAAAAAGGATGTTCCTGCGTGGTATCATTTTCTAAACGAAACAGATTTGATTCTTTTGCTAATTTATTGAGTTAACATTTAAATTGATGGTTTTTCGCAAAGATATTTCAGTCGTAAATTCAATACACTTATTTTAATAATTTAAGCAATTAAAAATGTTTCTTGTTTGGGTATATACATACGAAAAATAAAGCCGCTTCTTTGGCCTAAATGCTATCCAGACCTAAATCCGTGAGATTTTGTATATCATCTAAAATAAGCGATTTATTACAATGTGCGGAACAATGTGAATAATGTGAAAATATTGAGCAATCAGTATAATTAACAACTATACAGGGTGCTCCGAAAGTAAACCAATATACTTTAAACGAGTGTTCCTTCCCGCGCGTAATTTTGACAATTCGCTAATATTTAATAAACAGTTTGGTTTATTTCCAGTTCAGTTACTGTAATAAACTAAACGTTACTGATACCACTTGATTTTTCAAGTGGCTACTTGAATTGAGTTTTTATTCTAGACACGAAATTCGATTCGGACTTGATTAAATTCAAAGCCAAGTCAACATACTTGAAAATGAAACCAAACCCTGAATCCTTTTCATGGCACTGTGAATATCACTCATTTGAAAAGAAACGACTATTTTTGAAAAAAAAAGTTTGGGGGAGTTCGATCTAGAGATTCACAATAAAAGATCAAAATATTAGGAATACGGCTGGGGATAATCATGTTAATGAGATTGTTAAAGCATTTAAAACTTCTGGTGGGTACGTTACACGACTCACCAGAATTTCATAACTCCATAATGTTAACTGTAATTAATGCTGATGTATTCCATCTATCAACAAATACTTATTCTTTCTTCCCTTTTGACGAATAAATTGTGCGAGTTCAGCACTGAATAAAAAAATTGAATAGACGGTAATTCCAGCTTTCCAAAGCTCAACCGAAAGGATTCTAACAATATTGTAAATTATTATAAATTATCTCAACAAAATAGATCGGTAATTTTCTTTCGGGCTACTATTAATAATGACTGGGATAATTTACTAATTAGCCATATTTGTAAACCATCGACCCACCACCGAGAAACCATTAAAATCATTTGTTGATTGTAATGATTGTTTAATTTATCATCCAACTTCAATTATTCTTCTCTTTCAGCATTCAAACATATTTTTACACCACAATTATACCCTTATACATTACGTTTTCTAAATGGAAATTATTGATAGTGTCACGTTTTTATACAAAATTACAATGTCTTTAGGCCAGGGAGTGAGACAATTTATTGCCGACCGACCATTGCCAATTAATAATTTTAATTAGCTCTACTCGGATCGTAAAACATGTATTATTGGTCGCCCCTTAATTGCCTTAACGAATAAGCCCGACTTTGTTACAATAAAAATGTAACAAAGTTGAACTCAATGCGCCATAACTCATCCAAAACCAATAAATGTGTCTTCCAGTGTAAACAATCCGTGAACGCGTGATTTACTAACAATTCTTTAACGAAAGTGATTTATTGGTATGGGGTAAAGTGTATCAAAGAGATATGGAAGATGCCGCTTATTAAGTAATTTGCCTAAAGGTAATATCAACTCCTTGATGTAGTGCGAAGCACTGTTGTAATATCGTAAATGCCCGAGGAGGTATGGATTTGCAATTAATTAAACGATATTTTTTCGCAATTATTACTGAGTTAGGAGATGTTTCAAATCAAACATGTATTAGCAAAGTAGAGATGGGTGCTTACATTTCTTGAGAACTGGATGAGGACGTTTTTCATCCTCGATCGAAAATGTCTAAAGGAAGTTTTAGGGAATTCAAACTCCGTTGAAATTCTCAAAGTTTCAGGATTTTCTAATAATTGTCTAAACCTCCAGGAAATATTCAACTATTATCTAGAATTGAATTATTCGAAAACATTTCTGAATATTTTAGGAATTTTCTACGTGCATCTAAAAAATTATGCTACGTTTCAACATTCCCCAAAATTTTAAACACATTTCTTTAGATTTCAGGAACTCGCGGAATTTCATACAGATTAGGTAAGACAACGACATTTGCAGTTAATTTGCGCAAATAATTGAAGCAACTAAAGTAAAAAAATATTTTACTAGTTTAGTCAGTAATCTTTTACGAACTAGGCGGCAAAAGTAGCAAAAATTAATTGCGTAATGAGAAATTTAAAACACATTCTTTGGAAATATCTTACAATTTCTGCTATTTGAATCCCGACTTATTAAAATAAATCTTTCAATTGCTCTTAAATTATTATCAATTTTTCGTCCAAGATGCTGTCACCATTTTATCAAGATTTCTTGCTTTCTATACTTAACAACAATATAGATATAGAGCTGCATTCTTAAATTTATCTAAATACTTGTTTTAGTTCCTGTTTTTAACTTTGTTTCAATTTTAATTCTATTAGAAATATTTGTTTAGCACTTCAAATTAAGTTGGCCATTGTCTATCAATTCAAAATCATAGGTAAATTCCCATGAAGTCATCAATTTGCTCAGATAGAGTTACAATATAAAGAGATATATAATCATTTCATATGATGTAATGTTGTTTACTTAAAGTTTTGAACTATGTTATTATAGTTACACAAAATGTAAATTAGACGGGAAGGAATTTAAGCAACCTGAACCCAAGTTACCTATTACCATTTTGGGACGCAGGAATCCTTCCTGAGTTCATAAATTTTAATTTATTTTATTTTATTAAGTTCAAAAGAATTTATCTTATCAAAATTAAAAAACTGTTTTATTATTCGTGCTATGAAAAAATACAAAAAATTGTATAAAAAGTTGTTACATTATTTGTAATAAATCCTTGTTAGTTATCATTAATATGAACATTTATTGCAGCCTCATGTAAATGTACGTATTCACACAAAGTTATTTCCAAAAAGAAGATCTTCACCAAGGTATTTCAGACTCGGGAATAACAAGTTTTCCAGGATTCTTAGACCTGTATTCTATGCAATTTGCTTTTCGGGGCCACGTGCACTGATTTTTCCGTCTATTATACAGCAATCCAGGCTGACAGCTTGAAATCACTTCTATACCAGGAGCACATTGGACAAATTTACTGAAAGAAAATAACAGATATATCGATATTAAGAGATTAAGGAAAAATATATTTAATAAAATGTACTTTTGGAATGATTTTAATAATAAGTAATAGTAAGTGGCTCTTAACTACATACGTCCATGTGTGAAGTTTTTGTAAACGTCTTTAAACTCTTGTAAAGTTAAAGCTAAAGACGCCATTGTCAGATGTGTTCAATGACTATGAAGTATGTTTTTCGCCATGTTTCTAATAAAGGTTAATAATTAAACCCGCATATAAATCATCACTTACCTAACAATCTAAGGCGGATTATATTTTTGTATTTTTGCATTCATTTATTTTTAATTTAGATAAGTTTATTTAATTTAACACATTTATTGTACAAAAAAATCACACCTTATCGTTGACTATTCGTAAAAAGTTTACGAAAAAGCACATTCGACTTTTAAAATGTGCACCAAGTTGCTGTCGTTTGCAACGCCAACTTTTTTTTAACTGATTGCCCCACCTGCAACTGTAAGTGCTAAACAGAAACGGATTTCTTCAATCACGACTGCTTAATTTAGCTGCACACGCCTAGATGGCGCGATAAGAAAACTTTTCGCGAGAAAAATTTGTGTAACAATCTTAATATTATATCGATGGCGCCACTAAAAAAGAAACCTTCTCAAAAAAGAAGACTTACTTAGTTTAATAACGTATAGATGGCGCTGCAACAAATTGTAAATATGTTTCGTCGAAACTTCTGATCTACTAGATAGATGACATCGTGTCAAAACGTTATTTAAAAAAAATTTTTTATGAACGTAATGAGATCGGTGTCAAAAATTTAATTCCGCATCGCTATGACTGTATAACTGACAAGGGTGGTTGGTGCAACTCACCCTGATACCATTCCGTGATAAAGGGTAAATATTTTTCGTGGCGAAGAGAACAGTTTTGACAATTTTTTTAATTCGTTTTTTTTAATATATTTTGAAAAATAAAAAGTAATTTTTATCAATATTTAATTCAATTAAAAATAAAATTTAAAAACGGTTTACGGAATACTGCTTTTCTTCATTTGTCGAATAGTAAACGCAGCAAGACTCCCAATGCTAACAGAAAATGCGCATCCACTATAAGAGGTACTTCTCTGCAGTAGTACCCGCGGTGCAACAATAGGCACAAATAGAAAATGGGCCACGCCCCATCCCTAAACTAATGCTGAATTAATGTTGAGAACACAAGTTGAGTACATCTTCGAAAATGTGTTGATAAATGAAATATTGAAGAATTTGGAAAAATGACGTTGAAGCGCACAAAGTGTAAACACAACTTCGCAAATTTGGTCTTTATTAAACCAGTAGCGCATATGACAATTTTGTGCTAAAAAATTAAGTAAAAATCGGAGGTCTCCGATTTCAATGAGATTTGGTTCCGCAGTACCCGCATGATACAGCATTAGTATGTTGAAGTCAAAACTCAAACATGAGTATATTGATTCTTCGCAATTTTTTTTCCTTTAAGTGCCACAAAATGATTTTTCCACCACATTTTGGTTCGCCCAAAGACAATTTTCGATTTATTACGGCCACTAAGATTCTCGTTTAAAAGTAACGAATTTGAACCATCCTGCAGGTGAAACAGTAGGTTGCTTCCAATTTCATCTTCATACATTAAGCAGCATAGCATTTTCACTAATTCACGGTCCATGTACGATTAATTAATTGAAATTGGAAGTTTCCATTGAAAGTTGGAAATCTAAAAATGTAATGATAAAAAACGCCGGTAACAATCTGATTTTTACCCGTTTTAGATATTAGAGCATCTGTTTGAATTGAAAGTGCTGTTTGTATTTTAAAACGTCGAAAAATGATTAAAAAGTAAATAGCAACCAGAATACGGGGTTTTTTGAAACAATTAAGGAGGATAATGCAAATAATGCAGATCTAAATGGGTCTAGATAAAGTTCAAGTAATTCGATTCAAGAGTCAGATAACCTTATAATATGCAACTTTTTTTCGGCACAAACGTATTAAATTTTGTTTTATTCATTATTAAGTCTAATTTAAAATTAAAAAATTATGTTTTAAATTAAACTTAATTTAAAATTGTCTCATGGAAAGCGGCCGAAACATGTAATTCATTTATGTAATTTCGATGATGATTCGTACTTACAAAATTACAACTGACAATATAAATTCCTCTTTTGCAATTTCTGAACTACACTTGGAAATGGCTTAGTGGGGCCACTGATCACTCGACTCAACATACGTCATCAAATCCAATTAATCTTCGCAAGATTAAGGAAATTTTAAGATCCTACCTGCAGTCCGTTTTCAATCCGACGTTCCCAACTATCTGGTTTCCATGTCTGTCGATGCAAAGGCTTCTCTTTGCTTCGACTCCAATTTCAATCCGCGGCAAAGTCCCATCTGGAAGCTCTAGCTGTGCATCATCCTGAAATCCAGCTTCTTGTCTTTCCAGACCATTCTGACCCACTACGAACCCATAGGATTCCAGGCAAATCACGCTGACTGGAAACCCACATTAACGAATTCAATTTGAATTTAAATTTTGTTTTGAAACTTACGAGTCGTGAAAAGCAACAGAGCGACTTTCATTGTCAAAGAACTTTTAGGAAGGTTCTGTTGTTTGTTTGATATAAGAACTGGCTTAATGAACGTATACGTCTTGGCATAGATGATAAGATTAAGTCAACGTGTTGCTTATCTCGAGAGGTTAAGCTACTCGATGAACAAACCCCTTTAGCTAATTAATTAGGCTGCCACTTGGGACTTAATCGGCTTAACTAAAGGTGACGTACGTTTGAGGACATGCAGATTGCAGGAAATGATTATAAGCAATTAGCTGTAATTAAGTCATAATAATATCCTTGTTTATTTGCTGAGTACTGGTAGCCAGATTACTGGCCGAATCTTAAAAATGATGTCAATGTCTTGATGTTTAGGTCCCATTGTTCTATTTATCGTAGTGGAATTTTGGCGTTTTTGCGACCCAACGTAATCATAAATCGTGCTATTTGCGACTTAGAACCGTCGTCATATTTTATAAATAACATTAGTTTTTCCAATCAAACTGATAAATTTATAAAAGTCGGAATTTCAGGATTCTGAAGTGATTGGATCTCAAAATAAATGCAGGCTATCTTAACACTTGAGTGAGGAGCGAACACGAATGGGTCATCGACGCATTCGGATCAACCACTGCCCCAACGGCGCAGTTTGGTTGTATTTTTTACATAATTTTTTCCTAATTTAACCAACTTCTCTTTCCATTTAAAAAGTACTCCGTGCTAGATATGATTATTCTGAAGGCACTGCTTAACCTTCCAAAAGCTTCCAACTGTGCTCACAAGTAAGCTCTCATTGTTGTCTAGTGGAAGATGTGCATTGAGGCAAAATACCTATGTGAAGCCATGGCATCTCAATTTTGCAATATTCACTTTACGGGATATTAATCTTTCCACGCACAAAAACCAATCAAAGCAAAATAATTGAAATTCTGTTTGTTTGTAATTAGGTCAAAAAGTACGTTATGAAGGTGTTTATTTTCGGTAATTCCTGTCTGAATAAAGCTTTTTAAAAATGTGAACGGAAAAGATTGGATTGAGACAATGCACTTATTATACTTATTATTAATGCCACCAATGACCGAATCCCTACTTTCACATAAGTCACATTGAAAGGAAAAATATCGAAGAATGGGAGAGCGAGAGAAGATAAAATAATCCATTAAATCACACGCCACAGCGGATTCCTTTTGAATGCCTAGCAGGATTAATTCGAAATAATTTTCCATCGTAAACTGCTAATCTCGAATTTATGTTGTTTGTCTGTTACAATAAGTCAATAAAAATTATTGCTAAAGTATGAATTGATGTTTCCTAAACATTTACAAGAACGCGAGAGCCAAAGGCTTAACAAATTGCATGGAACGTCCAGCAAGGAGCAAACAAATGCATCCCAGAGAATGGTCCACGTACAGGATGTCCCAAGAGTTTCTAGAGTTCGGAGAATTTTTAAAAGGTGATGTAGCGTGCGAGCCTGAGAACACCTCTACAAAATCTAATAAAGCTTTATACAGTGGACTTACTAATTTGCTGATATTTTATGTAAATATCCAGGGCGCTAGCGCAGGCAAATTGAGACTTGTTGATATTCTATTTTGTTCTTGCGTGCGTGTCGACTTAATGAGGTCCACTACGAAAGGGGTTAATATTCTGGCCAACAGTAAGTGGAGCGCCGCTAAAGGGGCAAGAAAAGAAAGTCGGAAAAAATGTCGAAATCGGAAAGTGAGATCGTGGATTTGGAGGACCGGGATCCCGAGA